>NC_039363.1:157572343-157872343 GCF_003573695.1 Papaver somniferum | reverse complement strand
TCCGTAGGTATGACTGCTTCAGCTCCATAAGTTAGAAGAAACGGGGATTCCCCGATGGCGGATCTTCGTGTTGTCCTGTATGCCCATAACACATTGTGCAGTTGTTCGCACCATCTTCCCTTATGTTCGTCTAATTGTTTTTTGAGTATAAGGGCGAGGGTCTTGTTGGTAGCTTCCGCTTGTCCGTTTCTTTGGGGGTATATGGGGGTGGACTTGTTCTTTCTTATTTTGAAAGTATCGAAGAGCATGTCTATATTTTTTCCCTGTAATTGCTTGCCGTTATCAGATACAATTTCAGCGGGTATACCAAATCTGCAAATGATGTTCTGGAATATGAAAGTAAACACATCCGCGTCTCTCATCCTGGCCAAGGCCTTAGCCTCCACCCATTTACTGAAGTAGTCCGTGGCTACTATCAAAATCGTCTCTTCCCTGATCCTTCGATGAAAGGCCCGACGATGTCTACGCCCCATTTTGCAAATGGCCACGGGCTATCAATGATAGACGCATTTATGTGTCTATTTTGTTCTCAATATTCTGTATTGTTAGACTCGATTAAGTACTTATTGTGTTATTTTGTGTTTTTGTAGATGTTTTTAGAGAAATAAGCCTTTGCGGCGAAATGAGCTCAAAAAAGTGATGATTTACACCCCGGAGAAAAGTACTAAAGGCACCCCAGAAATGCACCGGAAGCGTCCCAGAAATGTACCGGAGGAACCCAGAAAAATTACTATTTCCACCCCAAAATTACTATTTCCACCCCAATTGCTAAAGGGACACCCGTACAGGATTAGGGGGAGGACACTTTTCTTCTCATAATTCAAATTTCATTTTTGGCGGGAAAATATATTCTCTCTCTGGCAGATTTTCAATCAACAAAATGAAGGTGTTGTGGTGCGATTCAATGGCTAAAAATTGGTAGGAAGATGTGATATAGCTTAAGGAATACAGTATGTGTGTCAGACTCGATCGAATTTGGCTAGAATCGGCTAAACAAGTCATCATCAGAGAACATGGCAGTCACGGGTTTGAGAGGATTTTTTGAGGGATTCGGACGTGTTATGATGATGCATGGAGGACTCTAGCACACTTTTGGACCGTGTAGAAGCTAAATAAGGGAGTATCAGAGGCTGTTTACGCGTGGAGAATCATTTCAGGGAAGAAAATATTCGGAAAATATTTTCTTTAAACACCGAGTAATGAAGATTATATGGAGTAATTGAGGGAGATTCAACGAGATGTAGGTGTATAAATATGTTCCCTGGGAGTACTAGAGAGGCTGTCGAGAGTTGGGAGTCGAAAGGAGGGCCAGAGGAGCAGAAATCAGAGTTTTCAGAACTCTGTTGCTGCTGCTGCTGCTGCCCGTGAAGAACAAGGAATCGGCCACGGTTCCTTCATCCATTTGCAACTGTTTCTTCAACTGCTCTGCAACGTTTATCTTCATCGCAACAGTTTCTTCATCATATTTTGCAACAGAGAAGTAAACCACAGCATTTAATTTTTCGTCACCTTTTGTTTCTCTGTAACAGTCCAACATCGTCTTCGCAACAGGAACTGCTGTTGCGATTTCTCTGTTGCATTGTTTACTCAATTGTAATCAACTTTGGAGCAATAATAAAACATTTTGAGATTATGATTAATATGAGGAGCTAAACCCAACATTGGGACGACGGATGGAGTCTATTTTCGTCATTGTGGTAAATTTAATTTATTCTTTTTATGACTTTTGCACTGATTAAAAATTGAAAAATGATTTTAATTAATTAGTTATCATTTTATTTGATGCGGCATGCTTGCTTAAATGTTTGATGTCCCATGCTTACGATTTATAACTAATATTCTGAGAATCTATTTTGGCAAAATAAGAGTCCATATATTTATGTTTTGAGAAGTAATTGTTAAGAATAAATAAAATATACCACATGCATGAAGAATTGGCCAAGTCCTTAGTCCCAATACCTCTCGAACATCTTGTGACAAATTTGTACATATATTTTCGTTTTAAAATCTATTCAAGTCCGAGCAACGAACTTTTACTTACCTCTTGAAAAATATTTAATCAAAATGGCGCCGCCGACGCGGACTTGTATATAGATTGATTTATTTTTTTTAGGTTTATTATTTTTTTAGAATTGTTTGTTCCTTTTTATGTTTCTTTTTTTCTTTATTTTGCAGGTTCGAAGTGGAGCACTAAGGACTTGGAGAGGAAAAAGCTTAAAGCGAAAAGCGAAAAGAGAAGAAAAAAGGACAATTTTAGGATTTAATTTTTAATTTTTATTTTTTTTAGAGTGTGTGAGGAAAACTGTAATTATTATTTTTTAATTTATTTTGGACTTTATTCTGGACAATTGGACTTTATTTTTTTTAACCCTACGGAAGGGTATTATTATTAAAAAAAAAAAAATATTATATAAACTGTGTGCAGGGAAGGACGACGATTACTATATCGTCTCGGCCCCTCGGGTTCGTACACGACATAGGAGTCGTGGCCCGAGTCGACGACAACGGTTCATCGCCCGTCTGGTACGGGAGGTAAGTCCAATCGAAACACCCGCGAATCTCCTGCAAGCGGGTTACTGTCTGCCTTAAGGTGATAATTGTTTGAGGACGAACCAGACTGTCTTTATTTTCCTAGTAAAGGGCAAGGCCTGGCCTAAACAAGATAAGGGTTCGGATTTCATCACCGCTCCCTTCTTGCCCGCCTTAGGAAAACGAAACCTAACGCGAACCCAAGCTTTAAAATATGGAATAGAACGAGACCGATAGGGTAACGAGCTTAATAGGAAACTCGTTCGAAAAATATTGGTTGCTCTTTAAGCACACTCCAAAGTTCATGATGGTTTCTGTGGGTTGAATGCGTGACTGCGCCGCCTTGTGATAGCGGTGAGGCCTTGGGTATCAAAGCTCCACTGAGCTTCCCTCGCCTCAATTCAACTTACTTTGACTCGGATTGATTCCAGAGTGGTTTGCTCAAATTGCAACGAATTCCCTTTCGAAAGATAGAAGCTGGTCTAGAAACAATCTAAGTGGAGCCATCATGCTTTTTGTTTGCTAGAAATCTTTAGGTTTGCTTTGGTGGAGTCGAGTCGGCCTTGTTTGTGGTTGTGTAGAATTCCCTTGCAATTAAGAATGTCGAACTGGTATGATAGAAGCCAATACAATGAGTATCGACCTGATTTTGATTATGGACATCATCCTTTTTATGACCATGTTGGGAATAGTGGTTGGGAACGCCATCCTTTGGAAGGATATGGGTCATACCCTGGTGAGCCCAATTACTATCCACACATGCATCAGTCTTACGAGCAAGAAGATTATAGTACTAGTTCTTCGTCTCTAGAGGATACAATCAAACTATTGAAAAGTAGTCCTTTTTATGATCCCTTTGTTCCTATTCCTCCTTTAGAAGAGTCCCTCAGGGAGTTAGCTGAGTCGACGCGTAAGTTAGCTGAGATGAATAGTGTAATTCTAGACGAAAGAACTACAATAATGAGTGAACTTTCTATAGAGGAATCCCTCAAGCTGATGGCTGAGACGAACGAAAGACTTGCTCGAAATAATCTTACTTTCCAATATAGTGTTTCCAATAATACCCTTAAAAATGAGGATAGTTATTTTCATAATCAAGATGACAAGGTGAGAATTGGTAGCACTACTTGTTTTGATGAGGTTCGATCTTTTTCATGTTATTATGATGAGGATAGTGTTGATGGAGAATCATACTTATGTAGGAATAGTGATCAGGAAATGGTTACTCCAATTGAGCTTTACAATGATAATATTATTTCTAGTTCAAATCCAAATAATTTTAATAATTATTCACCTATTCAAAAGGACGAGGATTTGACTAGAGATACCCTCGTTTTAGAAGATGTAGTATTTCCTGTTTACAAAGCCGATAATGATTTAGAGGAACGAGTTTATTCTGAGAATAATGTTTTAGAGTATAGCGATTTAGAAACAATAGTCTTAGACGAAGAAGATGAACTCGTAGAGATGAGTGAGGATGAACCTGACTTAGAAGAATCAATTGACCATTTCCAGGAATCTGATGACCTAGAAATTAGGGAAGTTGTGACTAGTCTTTCTAGAGACACAGAAAACTCTAAGTTTGGGGGTGATTATCATTCTCCATGTGCTTTAACTCTTAGAAAGTTCCCTCGTGTAGGACTTGACATTTATTCCTCAACTATATTACAAGATTATCTTCATACATGTTTTCCCGAACCTAATGATGTCCATAGAGAAGCTCAGTTGTTAGAAACCCATCCTCTGGTTGATATGGTTAACCCAGGCTATGATACCAAGATTGACTTTGTTTTCCCACCAAAAACTTTTCTTCCAATTGTGGGAACATATGATTTTCAGATGTGTCGGATATTAAGTTTTGAGACTAAACCTAATTACTTTAGGATATTAGGGTCGACACATTTTCTTAAGAATGACCATTATTATGGTCAACTTTGTAAGTGATATCTGATTGACTTAGGGGATCCGCAATTATTTAGGTTATTACTTCGTGACTCTAAGTTCGTATTTGAGTTTTTACAGACTCTAAGACCTAGTGATTCGGATCCCATCTATGAAGAAACACAGCCAATGAAAATATTCTATTTAGACCCTTTCATAGAACCTGAACCGCAATTAGCGATAGTTTTCAGGAAACTAGGTAAGGGCATGCTATTCTTGTCCATTTTCTTGGTTCACTGCAGTTTCCTATGGCCAGCTCTATTTGGTTTTGAAGACCCACAGTTATTTTGACTGTTACTTTATGGTTCGAGTTGACCAATCCTTTTCTAAGTCTGGATGAAGACTTTAAACTTAGCACTTCTTGGGAGGTAACCCAATCTCATGCAACACGGTAATATCCTTCTTTAACTCTTTTGCTTCAAATAGTAACCGTTTATCCTTGTTCATGCTTTTAATTTCATCTTTAGAACATTGAGGAAAATGTTAGATTTAAGTTTGGGGGTATGGGAGAAACTTTTTAGTTGCAATTAGTAAACTCCAGAGCCTAGAAATTTATGCCTATTAAGGTTTGCACTAACCAATCTAAGTGGATGGGAACATCTTGGTTATAGGAGTTGAGGAACCAATCTGATTAGATGGAAACATCGAAAGAGTCTATTCATAAAAGCACAGAGCTCAGGTGTTAGTAATAACATGATAGTTTCACCATATCTCGTTGAGTCCTTTTCATTTCTTTATTTTTATTTTATTTTTTTAAACTATGTTTCTCTAAGTGATTAGGTGGGGCACACGATTCAAGTTGTTACCACTGCTAGGGTGAATTAGATTGACTGAGTTACAAAAAAAAAAAAAAAAAGACCGGACCAGTTAGACCAATCGGAATAAGTATTAACACTTGGATAGCAATATGCGTGTGTTCTCCCTGTTTCCGTCGCCTAAGCAAGCGTGGAATGCAGGACCCGTGGGAACTATCGTGTAATCTGCTGACAAGAAGCATGCGCTTGGATCCAAAAGATCTATTCATGCCGTTAAGTTAAAAAAAAATGATTATTGTTATGTGTAGTCAACTGCTGGTTCCCTTGTATATGCCAGTGTGTTAATATTAGTCAGACCGGTATCTCAGTCATTTAGGTTAGGTTCATCTTGGCAGAGGCCTTCAGACAGATATGGGAAACACCGTTCACTTTTCAACCATCTACATTTTTCTTTTTCCATCTTCTTAATCTTTTCATGTGATTAGTCTGACTCCGAGTATGATGTCCATCGTGAAACTATCTTAGTAGAGCTCTGTCACTTATATGAATTTTAGTATGCTTGAGTGCAAACTCGTGTACAGCAATTGGAATTTCGCATCAGGGTTCTTCCTCTTAGAGTCAATAATTGTATGCCAACCAAGGAGGTTCTTTAGTGCTTTCCAAGGTTCTGCGTAGATAGCTAGGGTCTGGAGTATTGGTTTTTGTGGGTACACCTCTGATAAACCCACCCGAGATTAACTCGGTCACTTTTCAAGAATAAATTTTGCTCGAGGACTAGCAAATAATAAGTTTGGTGGTATTTGATAGACGCATTTATGTGTCTATTTTGTTCTCAATATTCTGTATTGTTAGACTCGATTAAGTACTTATTGTGTTATTTTGTGTTTTTGTAGATGTTTTTAGAGAAATAAGCCTTTGCGGCGAAATGAGCTCAAAAAAGTGATGATTTACACCCCGGAGAAAAGTACTAAAGGCACCCCAGAAATGCACCGGAAGCGTCCCAGAAATGTACCGGAGGAACCCTGAAAAATTACTATTTCCACCCCAAAATTACTATTTCCACCCCAATTGCTAAAGGGACACCCGTACAGGATTAGGGGGAGGACACTTTTCTTCTCATAATTCAAATTTCATTTTTGGCGGGAAAATATATTCTCTCTCTGGCAGATTTTCAATCAACAAAATGAAGGTGTTGTGGTGCGATTCAATGGCTAAAAATTGGTAGGAAGATGTGATATAGCTTAAGGAATACAGTATGTGTGTCAGAATCGATCGAATTTGGCTAGAATCGGCTAAACAAGTCATCATCAGAGAACATGGCAGTCACGGGTTTGAGAGGATTTTTTGAGGGATTCGGACGTGTTATGATGATGCATGGAGGACTCTAGCACACTTTTGGACCGTGTAGAAGCTAAATAAGGGAGTATCAGAGGCTGTTTACGCGTGGAGAATCATTTCAGGGAAGAAAATATTCGGAAAATATTTTCTTTAAACACCGAGTAATGAAGATTATATGGAGTAATTGAGGGAGATTCAACGAGCTTTAGGTGTATAAATATGTTCCCTGGGAGTACTAGAGAGGCGGTCGAGAGTTTGGAGGAGAGAAGGAACGCTGCAGATCGAGAACCATGATTTCTCTCTGCTGCTGCTGCTGCCATTGATGAAGATGAAGAACACGAAGAACGGACTCGCATAAGCAGTCGTTTATCAACAGTGTATAAGACGCACACGCGTGGGTCGTAGTTCTTCGTACAACAGCAGTTACCATTTATCGTTCTTTTTGTAACAGTTGAACAGCGCCTTTGCAACAGTTATTTCTGTTGCGATTTTTCTGTTCAATTGTTTTACTCATTTTTATCATTTGTAAACAACTTTTTGAGCAATAAATAATTATTTTGAGAGCATTTTTACTATGATGAGCTAAAACCCAACACTGGGACGACGGAGGAGGCCAAACTTCATACTTGGGGTAATTTCATTTAATTCTTTTTTATGACTTTTGCATTAATTTAAAATTGAAATATGATTTGAATTAATTGGTTGTTATTTAATTTGATGATGTATGCTTGGCTTAAGTGTTTTGATACATCATGCTTAGGACTTACAATCAATGTTTTGAGAATCAATCTTGGCAATAAATTAGAGTCGATATATTTAATATATTTTTTGAGCTATTATTGATAAAAGAATTATTATTTGAACCTTAAGAAATGAAATTGGCGGAATCCTAGTCCCAGTACCTCTCGCCCATTGTGACAAATATTGTGTATATATTTTCATTTTTAAATCTTTACAAGTCCGAGCAACGAACTTTTACTTACCTCTTGAAAAATACTATAACAAAATGGCGCCGCCGACGCGGACTTGTATATAGATTGATTTATTTTTTTTAGGTTTATTATTATTTTTTTTAGAATTGTTTGTTCCTTTTTACGTTTCTTTTTGTCTTTATTTTGCAGGTTCAAAGTGAAAACTAAGGACTTGGAGAGGAAAAAGCTTAAAGCGAAAAGCGAAAAGAGAAGAAAAAAGGACAATTTTAGGATTTAATTTTTAATTTTTATTTTTTTTAGAGTGTGTGAGGAAAACTGTAATTATTATTTTTTAATTTATTTTGGACTTTATTCTGGACAATTGGACTTTATTTTTTTTAACCCTACGGAAGGGTATTATTATTAAAAAAAAAAAATATTATATAAACTGTGTGCAGGGAAGGACGACGATTACTATATCGTCTCGGCCCCTCGGGTTCGTACACGGCATAGGAGTCGTGGCCCGAGTCGACGACAACGGTTCATCGCCCGTCTGGTACGGGAGGTAAGTCCAATCGAAACACCCGCGAATCTTCTGCAAGCGGGTTACTGTCTGCCTTAAGGTGATAATTGTTTGAGGACGAACCGGACTGTCTTTATTTTCCTAGTAAAGGGCAAGGCCTGGCCAATACAAGATAAGGGTTCGGATTTCATCACCGCTCCCTTCTTGCCCGCCTTAGGAAAACGAAACCTAACGCGAACCCAAGCTTAAAATTTGGAATAGAACGAGACCGATAGGGTAACGAGCTTAATAGGAAACTCGTTCGAAAAATATTGGTTGCTCTTTAAGCACACTCCAAAGTTCATGATGGTTTCTGTGGGTTGAATGCGTGACTGCGCCGCCTTGTGATAGCGGTGAGGCCTTGGGTATCAAAGCTCCACTGAGCTTCCCTCGCCTCAATTCAACTTACTTTGACTCGGATTGATTCCAGAGGGGTTTGCTCAAATTGCAACGAATTCCCTTTCGAAAGATAGAAGCTGGTCTAGAAACAATCTAAGTGGAGCCATCATGCTTTTTGTTTGCTAGAAATCTTTAGGTTTGTTTTGGTGGAGTCGAGTCGGCTTTGTTTGTGGTTGTGTAGAATTCCCTTGCAATTAAAAATGTCGAACTGGTATGATAGAAGCCAATACAATGAGTATCGACCTGAATTTGAATATGGACATCATCAGTTTTATGACCATGGTGGGAATAGTAGTTGGGAACGCCAACCTTTTCAAGGTTATGGTTCATACCATAGTGAGCCCAATTACTATCCACACACGAATTGGTCTTACGAGCAAGAATATCAGGAATATTATAGTACTAGTCATGCGTTTTTGGAAAATTACTTAAAAACTAGTCCTGATTATGACATTTATAAACCTGTTCAATCTCTAGAAGAAACCTACCAACAAATTCGAAGGGAGTATGAACGTGCAGATAGTTCAAGAGAAGAGAGTACACAACGGTCTAAGATATTCAATGAGACTTGTGAACATATAAGTGTTATGCTCAGTGAAATTCAAGCACGTTTAGAGGCAGAAAATGAACAGTTAGCTAATGCTGCTCGAAATAATCTAAATTTCCAAAATAGGGTTTCTAATTCTACCCTTGATATCAATAGTGAATATTTGCCTAATTTAGAGGACGAGGTTAGAATTGGTAACACTACTTGTTTTGATAAGGTTCGATCATTTTCATGCTATTATAATGATGATGATGATGAGAATAGTAGTAATGAAGAATCTGAAATATGTAGGCATAGTGATCAGGAATCTATTAATCCAATTGAGCTTTATAGTGATTATATTATTTCTAGTTCAAATCCAAATAATTTTTATGATTATTCACCTATTCAAAAGGACGAGGATTTGATTAGGGATACCACCTTTTTAGACGATGTAGTTCATGATCCTTTAGCCTACATAGTATTGGACAATCCATTATTTGATGAACTTATTAGTGGATCGGAGGAAGTAACTATGATTAACACCTTAGTTAATGAGCCTTTACTAGAAACTTTTTATCATAATCCTTTATATGATGGTGGTTTAGAGGAACCAGTTTATCCTGAGAATCACCCACAAGATTACAACTTAGAAAAATCAATTGCCCATTTTCAAGAATCTGATGACATAGAAATTAGGGAAGTTGTGACCAGTCTATCTAGAGACACTGAAGACTCTAAGTTTGGGGGTAATCATCATTCTCCGTGTACTTTAACTCTTAGAAAGATCCCTTACTTGGGACTTGACATCAATGCCTCAACCATCTTACAAGATTATCTTCATACTCGTTTTCCCGAACCTCATGATGTCCAGGAAGAATTTCAGTCGTTAGAAACCCATCCTCTGGTTGATGTGGTTTGCCCAGGATATGATACCCAGATTGACTTTGTTTTCCCACCAAATACTTTTCTACCAATTGTGGGAACATATAAATTTCAGATGTGTCAATTATTAAGTTTTGAGACTAAACCTAATTACTTTAGGAGATTAGGGTCGACACATCTGTTTAAGGAAGACCACCACTCTCTTTGTGGTCAACTGTGTAAGTCAAATCTGATTGACTTTAAGGATCCCCATTTATTCAGGTTGTTATTATTTTTAATTGAGTTTTTCCAGACTTTTAAACCTGAACTGTTGGATCTTAGCTATGAGGAAGTGCATCCAATGAAAATTTTCTATCAAGATCCTTTCATAGAACCTGAACCTGAACCACAATGGGACATAGGTATCTTAATCAGGAAACTAGATAAGGGTATGCAGTACATGTTCATTTTCTTGGCTTGTTGCAGATTCTTTTTACTTGTGATAGCTCTATTTGGTTTCGATAACCCACAATTATTTCGGCTATTGCTATATGATTCGAGGAGATTAAACCTTTCTTAGTCTGGCTGAAGACTTTAAACTTAGCACTTCTTGGGAGGTAACCCAATCTCACGCAACACGGTAATATCCTTCAATAAATCTTTTACTTCAAATAGTAACCGTTTCTCCTTGTTCATGTTTTTAATTTTATCTTTAGAACATTGAGGACAATGTTAGATTTAAGTTTGGGGGTATGGGGAGAAACTTTTTAGTTGCGTAATAAATAAACTCCAGAGCCTAGAAATTTACGCCTATTAAGGATAGCACTAACCAATCTAAGTGGATGGAAACATTTTTGTTTTAGGAGTTGAGGGACCAATCTGACTAGATGGAAACATCTATAGAGTCTATTCATAAAAGCACAGAGCTCAGGTGTTAGAAATAACATGATAGTTTCGCCATATCTCGTCGAGTCCTTTTCACTTTCTATTTTTAGTTTTCTTTTATTTCAAGTGATTTGGTGGGGCACACGATTCAAGTTGTTACCTTTTCTAGGGTGAAATAGAGTGACTGAGTTACCTTTTCAAAAAAAAAAAAAAAATTAGACCGGACCAGTTAGACCAATCGGAATAAGTATTAACACTTGGATAGCAATATGCGTGTGTTCTCCCTGTTTCCGTCGCCTAAGCAAGCGTGGAATGCAGGACCCGTGGGAACTATCGTGTAATCTGCTGACAAGAAGCATGCGCTTGGATCCAAAAGATCTATTCATGCCGTTAAGTTAAAAAAAAAAAATGGTTATTGTTATGTGTAGTCAACTGCTGGTTCCCTTGTATTTGCCAGTTTGTTGATATAAATTTAAGTTATTGACCACTGGTTCCCTTGTATATGCCAGTGTGTTAATATTAGTCAGACCGGTATCTCAGTCATTTAGGTTAGGTTCATCTTGGCAGAGGCCTTCAGACAGATATGGGAAACACCGTTCACTTTTCAACCATCTACATTTTTCTTTTTCCATCTTCTTAATCTTTTCATGTGATTAGTCTGACTCCGAGTATGATGTCCATCGTGAAACTATCTTAGTAGAGCTCTGTCACTTATATGAATTTTAGTATGCTTGAGTGCAAACTCGTGTACACCAATTGGAATTTCGCATCAGGGTTCTTCCTCTTAGAGTCAATAATTGTATGCCAACCAAGGAGGTTCTTTAGTGCTTTCCAAGGTTCTGCGTAGATAGCTAGGGTCTGGAGTATTGGTTTTTGTGGGTACACCTCTGATAAACCCACCCGAGATTAACTCGGTCACTTTTCAAGAATAAATTTTGCTCGAGGACTAGCAAATAATAAGTTTGGGGGTATTTGATAGACGCATTTATGTGTCTATTTTGTTCTCAATATTCTGTATTGTTAGACTCGATTAAGTACTTATTGTGTTATTTTGTGTTTTTGTAGATGTTTTTAGAGAAATAAGCCTTTGCGGCGAAATGAGCTCAAAAAAGTGATGATTTACACCCCCGGAGAAAAGTACTAAAGGCACCCCAGAAATGCACCGGAAGCGTCCCAGAAATGTACCGGAGGAACCCAGAAAAATTACTATTTCCACCCCAAAATTACTATTTCCACCCCAATTGCTAAAGGGACACCCGTACAGGATTAGGGGGAGGACACTTTTCTTCTCATAATTCAAATTTCATTTTTGGCGGGAAAATATATTCTCTCTCTGGCAGATTTTCAATCAACAAAATGAAGGTGTTGTGGTGCGATTCAATGGCTAAAAATTGGTAGGAAGATGTGATATATCTTAAGGAATACAGTATGTGTGTCAGAATCGATCGAATTTGGCTAGAATCGTCTAAACAAGTCATCATCAGAGAACATGGCAGTCACGGGTTTGAGAGGATTTTTTGAGGGATTCGGACGTGTTATGATGATGCATGGAGGACTCTAGCACACTTTTGGACCGTGTAGAAGCTAAATAAGGGAGTATCAGAGGCTGTTTACGCGTGGAGAATCATTTCAGGGAAGAAAATATTCGGAAAATATTTTCTTTAAACACCGAGTAATGAAGATTATATGGAGTAATTGAGGGAGATTCAACGAGCTGTAGGTGTATAAATATGTTCCCTGGGAGTACTAGAGAGGCTGTCGAGAGTTGGGAGAAGAGAGGAGAGCCACAGACGCAGAAATCAAGAGTTGATCAAACTCTGCTGCTGCTGATGAAGAACACCAAGAACACGAAGAACGGACTCGCATCAGCAGTCGTTTATCAACAGTGAAAATGACTCACATCCGTGGGTCGTAGGTGTGGGTTTAGCATTTCAGCGACAACAGCACCTCAGCTTTGTCGTTAAATTTGGACGCCTTCTGTGGGTCGCAGAATCCTGTTTTAGAACATTTACTTATCTTTCTCTTTATTGTAAACATCAATTGAGCTTAATAAAATATTTTGAGAGGTTTTCCAACATGATGAGTTAATTCCCTCGTAACCAAGGCAATGGAGGAAGCTATTCACGCAACATAAATGGGTAACTATTTCATTTAATTATATAATTCACCTAATCGCTGCTTTTGCAGAGTTTTAAATTGTTTGAATGATTGTCTTAATTATTTGTTATTCAGTTTGATAGGTTATTCTTGGTTTAATCTCTTGATAATCTATGCTTAAGGTTTACAAATAATGTTTGAGAATTTGTATGATTGATAGTGAATTAAAGATAAAAGAGGACTTAAGAATTGAATAGAGTTTTGAAATATTTATCATTCAATCTTGCGTAGTAGTGGAATCTAGTGTCTTGGTTACCTCTCGCCCAAAATTGTTAATATTTTGTATATATATTTTTATAAGTCTAAAAAAATCCTTTACCTTCACAAGTCTTAGAGTTCGAACCTTTATTACTACAACCCCCATTAAATCTTTAATCATTTTGGCGCCGCCGACGCGGATTTGTGCTTAGGTAGAATTTTCTTTAGGTTTATTATTATTATTATTTTTTTTTTAGAATTGTTTGTTCCTTTTTACGTTTCTTTTTGTCTTTATTTTGCAGGTTCAAAGTGAAAACTAAGGACTTGGAGAGGAAAAACCTTAAAGCGAAAAGCGAAAAGAGAAGAAAAAAAAGGACAATTTTAGGATTTAATTTTTAATTTTTTTAGAGTGTGTGAGGAAAACTGTAATTTTTTTTTTATTTATTTTGGACTTTGGACTTTGAAAAATTGGACTTTATTTTTTTTTAACCCTACGGAAGGGTATTATTATAAAAAAAATAAGAAAAAAAATTATTATATAAACTGTGTGCAGGGAAGGACGACGATTACTATATCGTCTCGGCCCCTCGGGTTCGCACACGACATAGGAGTCGTGGCCCGAGTCGACGACAACGGTTCATCGCCCGTCTGGTACGGGAGGTAAGTCCAATCGAAACACCCGCGAATCTCCTGCAAGCGGGTTACTGTCTGCCTTAAGGTGATAATTGTTTGAGGACGAACCAGACTGTCTTTATTTTCCTAGTAAAGGGCAAGGCCTGGACTAAACAAGATAAGGGTTCGGATTTCATCACCGTTCTCTTCTTGCCCGCCTTAGGAAAACGAAACCGAACGCGAACCTAAGCTTTAAAATTTGGAATAGAACGAGACCGATAGGGTAACGAGCTTAATAGGAAACTCGTTCGAAAAATATTGGTTGCTCTTTAAGCACACTCCAAAGTTCATGATGGTTTCTGTGGGTTGAATGCGTGACTGCGCCGCCTTGTGATAGCGGTGAGGCCTTGGGTATCAAAGCTCCACTGAGCTTCCCTCGCCTCAATTCAACTTACTTTGACTCGGATTGATTCCAGAGGGGTTTGCTCAAATTGCAACGAATTCCCTTTCGAAAGATAGAAGCTGGTCTAGAAACAATCTAAGTGGAGCCATCATGCTTTTTGTTTGCTAGAAATCTTTAGGTTTGTTTTGGTGGAGTCGAGTCGGCTTTGTTTGTGGTTGTGTAGAATTCCCTTGCAATTAAAAATGTCGAACTGGTATGATAGAAGCCAATACAATGAGTATCGACCTGAATTTGAATATGGACATCATCAGTTTTATGACCATGGTGGGAATAGTAGTTGGGAACGCCAACCTTTTCAAGGTTATGGTTCATACCATAGTGAGCCCAATTACTATCCACACACGAATTGGTCTTACGAGCAAGAAAATCAGGAATATTATAGTACTAGTCATGCGTTTTTGGAAAATTACTTAAAAACTAGTCCTGATTATGACATTTATAAACCTGTTCAATCTCTAGAAGAAACCTACCAACAAATTCAAAGGGAGTATGAACGTGCAGATAGTTCAAGAGAAGAGAGTACACAACGGTCTAAGATATTCAATGAGACTTGTGAACATATAAGTGTTATGCTCAGTGAAATTCAAGCACGTTTAGAGGCAGAAAATGAACAGTTAGCTAATGCTGCTCGAAATAATCTAAATTTCCAAAATAGGGTTTCTAATTCTACCCTTGATATCAATAGTGAATATTTGCCTAATTTAGAGGACGAGGTTAGAATTGGTAACACTACTTGTTTTGATAAGGTTCGATCATTTTCATGCTATTATAATGATGATGATGATGAGAATAGTAGTAATGAAGAATCTGAAATATGTAGGCATAGTGATCAGGAATCTATTAATCCAATTGAGCTTTATAGTGATTATATTATTTCTAGTTCAAATCCAAATAATTTTTATGATTATTCACCTATTCAAAAGGACGAGGATTTGATTAGGGATACCACCTTTTTAGACGATGTAGTTCATGATCCTTTAGCCTACATAGTATTGGACAATCCATTATTTGATGAACTTATTAGTGGATCGGAGGAAGTAACTATGATTAACACCTTAGTTAATGAGCCTTTACTAGAAACTTTTTCTCATAATCCTTTATATGATGGTGGTTTAGAGGAACCGGTTTATCCTGAGAATCACCCACAAGATTACAACTTAGAAAAATCAATTTCCCATTTTCAAGAATCTGATGACATAGAAATTAGGGAAGTTGTGACCAGTCTATCTAGAGACACTGAAGACTCTAAGTTTGGGGGTAATCATCATTCTCCGTGTACTTTAACTCTTAGAAAGATCCCTTACTTGGGACTTGACATCAATGCCTCAACCATCTTACAAGATTATCTTCATACTCGTTTTCCCGAACCTCATGATGTCCAGGAAGAATTTCAGTCGTTAGAAACCCATCCTCTGGTTGATGTGGTTTGCCCAGGATATGATACCCAGATTGACTTTGTTTTCCCACCAAATACTTTTCTACCAATTTTGGGAACATATAAATTTCAGATGTGTCAATTATTAAGTTTTGAGACTAAACCTAATTACTTTAGGAGATTAGGGTCGACACATCTGTTTAAGGAAGACCACCACTCTCTTTGTGGTCAATTGTGTAAGTCAAATCTGATTGACTTTAAGGATCCCCATTTATTCAGGTTGTTATTATTTTTAATTGAGTTTTTCCAGACTTTTAAACCTGAACTGTTGGATCTTAGCTATGAGGAAGTGCATCCAATGAAAATTTTCTATCAAGATCCTTTCATAGAACCTGAACCTGAACCACAATGGGACATAGGTATCTTAATCAGGAAACTAGATAAGGGTATGCAGTACATGTTCATTTTCTTGGCTTGTTGCAGATTCCTTTTACTTGTGATAGCTCTATTTGGTTTCGATAACCCACAATTATTTCGGCTATTGCTATATGATTCGAGGAGATTAAACCTTTCTTAGTCTGGCTGAAGACTTTAAACTTAGCACTTCTTGGGAGGTAACCCAATCTCACGCAACACGGTAATATCCTTCAATAAATCTTTTACTTCAAATAGTAACCGTTTCTCCTTGTTCATGTTTTTAATTTTATCTTTAGAACATTGAGGACAATGTTAGATTTAAGTTTGGGGGTATGGGGAGAAACTTTTTAGTTGCGTAATAAATAAACTCCAGAGCCTAGAAATTTACGCCTATTAAGGATAGCACTAACCAATCTAAGTGGATGGAAACATTTTTGTTTTAGGAGTTGAGGGACCAATCTGACTAGATGGAAACATCTATAGAGTCTATTCATAAAAGCACAGAGCTCAGGTGTTAGAAATAACATGATAGTTTCACCATATCTCGTCGAGTCCTTTTCACTTTCTATTTTTAGTTTTCTTTTATTTCAAGTGATTTGGTGGGGCACACGATTCAAGTTGTTACCTTTGCTAGGGTGAAATAGAGTGACTGAGTTACCTTTTCAAAAAAAAAAAAAAAAAAAAAAAAATTAGACCGGACCAGTTAGACCAATCGGAATAAGTATTAACACTTGGATAGCAATATGCGTGTGTTCTCCCTGTTTCCGTCGCCTAAGCAAGCGTGGAATGCAGGACCCGTGGGAACTATCGTGTAATCTGCTGACAAGAAGCATGCGCTTGGATCCAAAAGATCTATTCATGCCGTTAAGTTAAAAAAAAATGGTTATTGTTATGTGTAGTCAACTGCTGGTTCCCTTGTATTTGCCAGTTTGTTGATCTAAATTTAAGTTATTGACCACTGGTTCCCTTGTATATGCCAGTGTGTTAATATTAGTCAGACCGGTATCTCAGTCATTTAGGTTAGGTTCATCTTGGCAGAGGCCTTCAGACAGATATGGGAAACACCGTTCACTTTTCAACCATCTACATTTTTCTTTTTCCATCTTCTTAATCTTTTCATGTGATTAGTCTGACTCCGAGTATGATGTCCATCGTGAAACTATCTTAGTAGAGCTCTGTCACTTATATGAATTTTAGTATGCTTGAGTGCAAACTCGTGTACACCAATTGGAATTTCGCATCAGGGTTCTTCCTCTTAGAGTCAATAATTGTATGCCAACCAAGGAGGTTCTTTAGTGCTTTCCAAGGTTCTTTAGTGTTTTCTTTTTCCATCTTCTTAATCTTTTCATGTGATTAGTCTGACTCCGAGTATGATGTCCATCGTGAAACTATCTTAGTAGAGCTCTGTCACTTATATGAATTTTAGTATGCTTGAGTGCAAACTCGTGTACACCAATTGGAATTTCGCATCAGGGTTCTTCCTCTTAGAGTCAATAATTGTATGCCAACCAAGGAGGTTCTTTAGTGCTTTCCAAGGTTCTGCGTAGATAGCTAGGGTCTGGAGTATTGGTTTTTGTGGGTACACCTCTGATAAACCCACCCGAGATTAACTCGGTCACTTTTCAAGAATAAATTTTGCTCGAGGACTAGCAAATAATAAGTTTGGGGGTATTTGATAGACGCATTTATGTGTCTATTTTGTTCTCAATATTCTGTATTGTTAGACTCGATTAAGTACTTATTGTGTTATTTTGTGTTTTTGTAGATGTTTTTAGAGAAATAAGCCTTTGCGGCGAAATGAGCTCAAAAAAGTGATGATTTACACCCCGGAGAAAAGTACTAAAGGCACCCCAGAAATGCACCGGAAGCGTCCCAGAAATGTACCGGAGGAACCCAGAAAAATTACTATTTCCACCCCCAAAATTACTATTTCCACCCCAATTGCTAAAGGGACACCCGTACAGGATTAGGGGGAGGACACTTTTCTTCTCATAATTCAAATTTCATTTTTGGCGGGAAAATATATTCTCTCTCTGGCAGATTTTCAATCAACAAAATGAAGGTGTTGTGGTGCGATTCAATGGCTAAAAATTGGTAGGAAGATGTGATATAGCTTAAGGAATACAGTATGTGTGTCAGACTCGATCGAATTTGGCTAGAATCGGCTAAACAAGTCATCATCAGAGAACATGGCAGTCACGGGTTTGAGAGGATTTTTTGAGGGATTCGGACGTGTTATGATGATGCATGGAGGACTCTAGCACACTTTTGGACCGTGTAGAAGCTAAATAAGGGAGTATCAGAGGCTGTTTACGCGTGGAGAATCATTTCAGGGAAGAAAATATTCGGAAAATATTTTCTTTAAACACCGAGTAATGAAGATTATATGGAGTAATTGAGGGAGATTCAACGAGCTGTAGGTGTATAAATATGTTCCCTGGGAGTACTAGAGAGGCTGTCGAGAGTTGGGAGAAGAGAGGAGAGCCACAGACGCAGAAATCAAGAGTTGATCAAACTCTGCTGCTGCTGATGAAGAACACCAAGAACACGAAGAACGGACTCGCATCAGCAGTCGTTTATCAACAGTGAAAATGACTCACATCCGTGGGTCGTAGGTGTGGGTTTAGCATTTCAGCGACAACAGCACCTCAGCTTTGTCGTTAAATTTGGACGCCTTCTGTGGGTCGCAGAATCCTGTTTTAGAACATTTACTTATCTTTCTCTTTATTGTAAACATCAATTGAGCTTAATAAAATATTTTGAGAGGTTTTCCAACATGATGAGTTAATTCCCTCGTAACCAAGGCAATGGAGGAAGCTATTCACGCAACATAAATGGGTAACTATTTCATTTAATTATATAATTCACCTAATCGCTGCTTTTGCAGAGTTTTAAATTGTTTGAATGATTGTCTTAATTATTTGTTATTCAGTTTGATAGGTTATTCTTGGTTTAATCTCTTGATAATCTATGCTTAAGGTTTACAAATAATGTTTGAGAATTTGTATGATTGATAGTGAATTAAAGATAAAAGAGGACTTAAGAATTGAATAGAGTTTTGAAATATTTATCATTCAATCTTGCGTAGTAGTGGAATCTAGTGTCTTGGTTACCTCTCGCCCAAAATTGTTAATATTTTGTATATATATTTTTATAAGTCTAAAAAAATCCTTTACCTTCACAAGTCTTAGAGTTCGAACCTTTATTACTACAACCCCCATTAAATCTTTAATCAATCAACGGAGTTTAACATTGTTGCCGGCGTGTGGATCTTTTTGGCGAAGCGCTGACATTCTTCACATCGTCGAGACATCCTTGCGGCATCTTGTATCATTGTCGGCCAGTAATATCCTTGTGTTTTTGCTTTGTCAGCTAGTGTCTCATGCCGCTATGATTCCCTGCGTCACCATAATGGATATCATTTAGAATTCGATGCCCCTATTTCCGGGGCAAGCAACGTAGTAATGGTCCAAGGAAGGATTTCCTATACAGGACCCCATCCCGAAGATCATATCTTCCCACTTTGGAGAATATCTTCCTAGCTTGTTTCTGATCCGCAGGTAAGCTTCCTTTTTCGAGAAAGGCATGTATTTTCACCCTCCAGTCATCTTCGTTGCTGAAGTCTTCGTCTTGATTTGCTGTTGACAGGATATCCTCTTCGTCAAAGTCATTATGGATGTCTTCTCCTACCTGGTCTTCGATATTTTCTTCCACCGTATCTTGATTGGTAGCGAAGGAGAATTGAGATGCAATCGAAGGCTCGTATACCCTTGCTATTTTGATAGCTTCGGCATTTTTATCCCTCAGCATGGACGATATATATGCTAGGGCATCCGCGTGCCTGAGGTCCCTTCTGCATAAGTGCCGGAACTTAATGTTCGGGATTTGTGATGCCAATGTTTGGACCAAGGCCATGTAAGCTGAGAGGGTGTCATCGTACACATTATACTCGAGCCCTATTTGCCGTATGACAAGCTGCGAATCACTTGTCAGACTTACATCGGTTACCCCCATCTCTATTATTATACGTAGGGCGTGTACGACAGATTCGTATTCAACAATGTTGTTGGTATGCTCTTTGAATTCCAATCTAAGTGCCTGTATAATCCTTTCTCCAGTTGGGGTGATAATGAAAATGCCCATTCCTTCTCCTTCCTTACTTTTAGATCCGTCGACAAAGACTTCCCAGTGTCTTTGACTCGCAGGTTCGAGGATGTCCATTGGATCCTTGATTTCTTCCTCGGCTTCTGGTATTCCCTTAATCTCTTCGTCGTTGTCAAGGGGGAGGTCTGCTAAGAAATCTGCCAGAACTTGGGACTTCTGAGAATGTTGAATTTCATGAATGATGTTGAATTGGTCCAGATGGGTGTTCCATTTGGCTATTCGGCCCACTTTTCCCGTGCTTTTGAGGACTGCTTCCAATGGTGCTTTGCATGGTACCCTGACGAGGTGAGTTAGGAAGTAGGTTCTCAGTTTTTGGGTAGCCCATACCAGTGCGAGGATGAGTTGTGCAATCTTAGTATAATTTCTTTCCGCAGAATTGAGGGTCTTGCTGACGTAATAGATAGGCTGTTCTACCTTTGTATTGGTTTTGACTAATACCGCGCTGACTGCGTCCTCCGTTGCTGCTATGTACAGTGCCAAAACCTCATCAGGGTCTGGCTTCTGCAGGATCGGGATTGAGGCTAGATGTTCTTTGATTTTTTGGAATGCTTCCTCGCATTCAGCGGTCCATTCGAACCTGCTTCCTTTTTTGAGAATATTGAAGAAATGTTTGCATTTGTCCGAAGACCGTGCAATAAATCTGCCCAACGCTGCTATAGATCCATTGAGCTTCTGCACTTCCTTTAGATTCTTTGGGGACGGCATCTCTACTATGGATTGAATCTTTGCTGGGTCTACCTCGATGCCCCTTTTTGTTACCAGATACCCGAGGAACTTCCCCGAGGTGACACCGAAAGTACATTTCTCCGGATTCACTTTCATGTGATGCTGTCTCATTGCTTCGAAGATATTCCTCAGGCCTTGGTGGTGATTTTTACGCAGCTTGCTTTTGACGAGCATGTCGTCCACGTAGACTTCTAGGGTTCCTCCAATCCATGGCTTGAAGATAGCATCGACCATCCTTTGGTATGTTGCCCCAGCGTTTCGAAGTCCGAAAGGCATTCTGGTATAGCAATAAAGGCCATGTGGGGTATATAACGCTGTGTGTGGCTGATCTTCTTCTGCCAGGGCTACTTGGTTGTAGCCAGAATGTCCATCCATGAATGATAGTTCTTCGTATCCTTCTACTGCTTCTACCAGCTGGTCTATGCTCGGTAGGGGATAGCTGTCCTTTGGACATGCCTTGTTGAGATTAGTAAAGTCGATGCATATTCTAACCCCTCCATTTTTCTTAGGAACAATGACCATGTTGGAGATCCAGGTAGGATACTTGACTTCCTTGATAAATCCTGCGTCTAGTAGCTTCCGAAGTTCTGTTTCTACTGCCTCATGATACTCTGGAGCCACTTTTCGTATTTTCTGCCTGAACGGGGGCGTGCCCGGTTTGATGCGTAGTTCATGTTGGATTACTTTTGGGTCAATCCCCGGCATATCTCCTAACTTCCAGGCGAACACATCCGCATATTCCTTAAGTAATTTGGTTAAGGAATGTTCTCTTCCTTCGTCCATTATGGTCCCGATTTTGATCATCTTCGGGTCTTCTTCCGTTCCTATGTTGATTTCCTTTACGGGTTCTACTGGTGTGAACACAGGCTTCGGGTTTCCGAGGACTGGGACGCTCTTTAATTGCTATTTAGCGTGTTCCTGTTCTTCGTTGGTTGTTAAGGTACTTGTTTCTGTGCTTTGGACATTACCATCTTTCGTCAAGCCCTTTCCTGTAGTTTCCTTAAGGAACAGGTCTACGGCCTTCTCTTTCGCGGTTTCTTGATTTTTCACTCTTCGGATTTTTCGCTGCTCTTCTTGCTCATTGTTGATATGATCCTGAGTGGCCTGGAATTCTCGCGTAGTGAACCGATCTCCCTTGATCTCCATTATTCCCTCAGGTGTTGGAAATCTGAGATATTGGTGGTATGTTGCCGCAACTCCTTTGACCTTATGTATCCATTTTCGTCCAATAATAGCGTTGTAGGGGGAAGGGGTGTCCACCACACTAAATCGGGTTTCCAGTTTCATGGGCCCTGCGTTAACCTGCAACACGATGTCTCCCAAGGGCTTCGTGGCTGCTCCATTGAATCCGTAGATGGTGTGATAAGAGGTCATTAACTGTTCATCATGGAGCTTCATCCGTTTGAACGCATCATAGAATAGGACGTTTACAGAGCTTCCCCCGTCTATGAGGATCTTTTTGAGGTTACATCCAGCTACTGGTAGTGTTAGGACCAAGGGATTGTTATGGTCTTCCATATCTTCTTCGATATCCTCGGCATCGAAGATGATAGGAGATTCCATCCATTCTTCGTGTTCGTCCACCGCTATCCCACCGACCTTATATAACTCGCAGCGGTCTTCGAATTGCTTCCGTAACCTTTTTCCAATCTGCGCTGTGAGTGAGGGTCCTGTGGCTTCGGAACACGAGATGGTGTTGATTGTTCGGTTTCCTTCCGGAAATTGGACTGGTTTGGTTCGCTTGGATCTGTCCTCGGTAACATCCTTTCGTATGTAATGTTTGAGCTCTCCCGCATCAATTAATTTTTGGATCATTATTTTAAGGTTCTTGCACTTTTCGGTCTGGTGTCCGTTGAAACAGTGATATTCACAGTAATCTTTAGACTTGTCGGATCTCGGGGGATGCTTTCCCTTAGACCATGGCCACTCTAAGTTTTCCCTCCCTTTGATCTCTCGTAGGATACGAGCATAGCTAGCGTTGAGTTTCGTGTAAACTTGATCTTCGAATTTTCGGTCACCTGTTCTTCGTTCATCCCTTCGTTCCTTCCTATCTTCGTGAGGTCTCTCCCCTGAGCAACTCCTTTTGGCCCCATTGGTTTGTTCCGCTGAATTGGTGCGGTGAGACCTCTACGGATATGCCCTCGGGTTTTCCCGTTGAATTTCTTCAAGTCGAGCGTGCTTTTCGATAATTATTCGAAGATCTCCCTCTGTCTTGGGCACGCTCCCATGAATTTCAACAAATAGGGGACTCATTCGGTCTAAGCCCCATTTGTAGCAATTGATGCTTACCACTGGATCCACGCTCCCTATGGCTTGGAAGATCTTGTGCCATCTGTTAGTGTACTCCCTCGTGGTTTCCTTGTAGCCAATTGCTAGTGAAAAGAGCTTATCCATTCCGGTGTTTACAGTCTTGTTGTACATGTATGTTCTTAAGAATTTCTCTGCGAGTTGGTCGTATGAATGGATGGAGTTTGGTGGCAGATTATCAAACCATGATAACGCCGATCCCTTCAGGCTTGACGGGAAGTATCTGCAGAGTACGGCGTCGTTCTGACCCCATTTAGCTAAGACACGGTTGTAGTACCGAATATGTGCAGCAGGGTCGCTGGATCCATCATAGGATTCGACCGTTTGGACAGGGCATTTCAGTGGAATAGGGGTGTTGGCCAAGCGATGAGTTAAGGGCGTGGAGTTAGCTTCTCTCATGACCTCTTCTAACCTCCCCCCGCCTTGTTTATTTTTTAATTACCTCATCTCGGCCATCATCTCATCTCGTAGTTCCTCCATTGCGCGTTGGTGCTCTAAATTCTTCGGATCATTACCGTCTGACTCTCCATCGTCATAATCCGGGTCGGATACGCTACGTCCCCTTGTCGCGTCTTCATTAGCCGCTATGACGACTCTACAGTCTTGGTTTGGCTCTGGTGCTTTGGAGCTTGCTTCATCAAGTTGTTGGCTGGTCTTCGTGCTTAGAGCAATCCGCTCCTTTAAATCTTGATTTTCTCTGGCCAACAGGGCTACAGCTTCTGCGTAAACCTGCTGGCTCTTCCTCAGTTCCTCAAGCTCAGCCATTAGTTGGTGTGATTGGTTGGACCCCTGATTGGGAGTCCCAGCGCGTGCTACCACAGCCATGGTGCCGCCCTCCTCCACGGTCTGTACTAAAGGTGGCAGGGGTTCAGCTTCGGTTGCTGGTATTTCCAAATTGGGGTGAGCGCCCCTCTGCGGTGCTAGAGCCGCCGGCATGGTTTGATTTTGATCATTTGTTAGTGGCATTCCGAAAGTTAGAAGGTGCGCGGGTTGGAATGTTCTGGATTCATCCACCCTTTCTCTTGGTTGATTAAGTTGATTCATGGCGAAGGTATTGCTAGCCTCCGCAACCTTCGGGACTATCGCAGCCTCCCCGTACTTTGTCGCTGCTGCTCTGAGAGACGCCGCTGCAGCTGAATTAGCGTTCATAGGTGAAGTGATTTCCGCAGTATCTTGCCTTCGATTGGTCATTTTAGCTTTATCTCCTTTCTGCTTGCTTCGGGTGATGACCGGGGTTGTCCTGGGTGTTTCTTTTGACAAAGCTTTGGATTTTCCTGCTTCCTGCGTATTTTCCATCACGTGCCCTTTTGTTGATAATGAAATCTCGCCGAAACTTTCCTTCTTTACTCACAATACGTTCTTTCTGCATAAGTTATTTCAAACAACAAAAACGGGAATATCCGCGTGAAGCGGGTTAGCTGGCGAAATACAATCTTCCAGGAGAATTAATACACGCAAGTTATAACATACGGGTTAAAGTTTTATTAAAGGAGATCCTTAGTATAAAAACTACGAAAATTGTAAATCCGCGGATTAGAACAATAACTCTTATCGAAGATAAAAGGTGGGTTTTTGAACATAATACAGTTAACGAATGATCTATACGGTCCGAGCTGATAAATCAGAGCAATCATATGCCAATTTAAAATGAAATCACAGGACAAGATAAATCTTTTACCGGGACGAAGTCCCTGTTTCTAGCGCCAAATTGTGAGCACACAAACCTGCGAGGGGGTCCGAACGCTCACAATCAATCATTATCATCCAAAGAGATTGTGATGATGATATCTTGGTGTTGATTCATTGGCTCAAAACCTTCGGGTTTATCATGGCCTCATCTAACAACTCCATGCGAGGCGTTTGCGCATGGGATATAAGTATTAAGGAAAACAAAACATATAAGTAAACATCCATGGAGATAATTAAATGTAAAATGCTGAAATGTAAATAAGACCAAGGTTTACGTGGTTCAGCACTAAGGCCTACATCCACGGGGTTTGTTGTTTTACTATGTTCTTCACGGTTACATGAATAATCGAATGACTTTTGGGTTTACATGTTTCTCTCTTCTAAGTGATTGACTTACCCTTGCAATCTCTCTCTCTCTATCTCCTTCTCTTCCTGATTTTTCCGATCCCTTTTCCTCTTGGTGGAGATGGGGTATTTATAAGGTTAGAATGTGGGACCCATTTCTGAAGACCGTTGGAACCTTATCTTCTTATGTCCTTGCGTCCATCACGCGGAAGTCTGCGTTTTCCCCTTGATCCCGCAGAGGCATCCTCGCTCGTTCCACAGGTTGGTCGACACGTACACTGCTCAGAGTGTTTAATGCGGGTAGTTGAGGGGTCTGCTCGTGTCAGACAAGTGTCTTCTGCCCCTGTAAGTTCGTGTCAGCTAACTTTCTCCCCACCGTTGATCTTAGCTTCTCTTTTGGGGATGAGATAAAGTAACTCCTCGGGGTTTATTTGGTGTTTCGTGACGCATCATGTTTTGATGTTTTGGCCTGCATGCTTTCCACGTATCTTTTTATATACACGTGTCTGATAGTGAGATATATGTGTACACAATTTGCCCCTTTTCTTCGGGCTTGAATGACTAATGGGTTCCTTGAAGAAAAACTATCATCGCATATTCTTCTCACTCCTAATAACTTCTCCTAGATACTTGGGCACGTCTTTTATTCGTGCATTAACTGCTTATGTAACGGGCACGTTTCCCATTCCTCCCTTAATTTCCTTCTCTTTCTTTCGGGTATTTTAAGGATAGAAAGAAAATTTAATTTCATTCTTCCTAAACGCTCTCTCACTTTTCATTCTTTTTTTTCAGCCTTTAAATTCTTTGCCTGTCTTCATTGAACCTGTGACCTTAAATTCTCTGTCAGTCTTCATTGAACCTGTGGTCTTAAATTCTCTGTCAGTCTTCATTGAACCTGTGATCTTAAATTCTCTCCACCTTAGCATTAATCACGCCCGCTTCCCCTGTTTGTTTCTTCTACTGCTGTTTTTGCCGGTAAGTTTTTCTTTTCTTTATTTCCACTGTTTCACGCTGTGTCGATTTGTAAATTCTCTGCTACTGTTGTTCCTTGTTTGTGATGAAGAACTTCTTCTGATGCTTGCATACTAGTTTTCCCCTGTTCTTCATCTGAAATTAAGGAAGCCACTATTTCGAGGGTATGAATTTTATGAAATTTTGAGCATGTATACTAATTTTAGGGTTTCTGCGTTATCGTGTGTGTATTGCTATGGATGTGGTTTTTTGATCTTTGGTAATGTTTTTGATTGTGTGTAACTTGGTCTTGATTTTAATCTTTTCGCAGCCATGTCTGACCGTCCGCGGCTGACTTATCAGACTCCTGATTCTGGGCTATCGAGATCTCCTCCGCGTAGAGAGTCTCAGGATGACGTTCGTCCGAGTCGAGTTTCTTCTGGAGCGAATGCCTCGTCCTCTAGGGAAGAGATTCCTCCGACAATTCCGTCTGGTTCCCGAAGAGTTTTCGATCGCGCAGCGGCTCGTCCTCGTGATGATACTAGGAGTACGCAGGCTCCGCCTCGTGCTGTTGCTTTTGACATTCCTCCGCTACGTTCGTTAGTGCCCGAGCATCATCTGCGGTCTCCTCCAACTTTTAAAGGGAAGAATACGAAGGGTGTAGCTCCGAGGGATGAATCTTCAAAGAATCCCCCTGTGAAGAGAAAAGCTTCTGAAGCGTTCATTAGTTCATCCGGCCCCGCCGAGGAGGATGAGACTGCCCCCTTGATACGCAGTGTCTCGGTTAGTAGGAAAAAAGTAACCTTCAAGCATATTGATCTCGAAATATTCAAGAAAAAGCATGAGATTCAAGCCTTCGGGGTTCGTTTCTATGCCCCTGAGGATGATATTACTTATGAGCTTATCTCAAAGTATGAGTTCGATGAATTTCATTTGTTAACGACGGTTGGAGCATTCGAAGCTGGTCTTATGCTGCCGTTGTACAAATCAGGGGATTCCTTCTACTATGACGTGCTTGCTAGTCGTGAAGGCTCTTCCACCAACACTCACAGCCGTTCCGTATCCCAACTATCGGGGAATTATCTCCGCGCCCTGAAGGAATGCTATCTGCGTAGTAAGGGGGAAACGTCGATGACTTGCTACGTCCCCAATCCCATGGAGAAGGAATGGTATACTCCTGTGAATTTCAATAACTCCTTCGGTGATTATGTCAATAGTAGGAATCGCAAGCCGTGGAGTGTCAGCCTTCGGAATCTCCCTGCTCCTCGGGGCGAGATTCGTCTGTTAAATGAGGTCAGCGATGCCAAGCTGAAGTATGTTCCTGGCACGGAGGGGTCTAGTCGTCGAAAACTCTTCCCCGCGCGAGAGAGGATCAAGCGCGATCATGACTACGAGTGGCACGCCACCGTTATCGAGATAGTTGGTCCGTGGGATTACGGTTGGATTCCTGGTCCCCGCGGTTGGCGGCCTACCGAGAATAGTAAGCCACGTGAGTCTCCTCCTGCTCGCTATGGAGATTTCTGTCCCTGGCGTCTGAACTTTGCGGGTATGAATTTTCCTTATGCCCTTGACGTCGTAGAGGGAGACGAAGAGGAAGGTTCTGGTGCTATACTTCCACCGAAGAATACCTCAACTGCTCAGGTACGCGGATTCTAGCTGCGCTTCTCTTTTAGAATTTCATCAGTCGGGAAAAATAATTCTTTTTGTGGTGTTGGTTTCAGGTGTTGAAGAAGAAAAAGATTAGGCCGAAGCAGTCTTCTACTATTGTGATGGGCGAGGCTGAAGCCCAAGAAGAAGTTACTAGTCCAGTGAACGAAGAGTTTGCTGAGGATGAGATTACAGATGGGGAGGAACGTACTGGTACCTCCCATATCAATGTCGAAGAAGAGGTCTTCGTTGGTCATGTTGGTGATGAAGGAAGGAACAAAGCCGTGGTGGCTGATGATGTTGTTATCGGGGATGTTTCCGTCCCTGCTGGTGATGTCGCGGATACCCTTCCCGCTTCTCAAGAATTTTCTTTTGATCGGATGTACTCCACGGGGGAGTTCTTTGACGAAGCCCTTGATTTTCCCGAGGACTTCTCTTTACTTTACCCCAATGATGATTGGGATGTTCTTGGTGGTGATGGTAATGGAGACGCTACTGTAGAAGATGGTGGTGCGGAGGAGCATGCTGCGCATGTAGGCGTGGAGGAGCATGCCAACATTTGTGCTGAGGGGGTCGTGTCAGAGAAGGGGAAATCGGTCATCGATGCGCCTGCTGATAATCTTCCACAGTCGCCGACGTCTGAGGGTGAGGACGCCATCATGGATTGGTTCAAGAAAAAGAATCTTCTATTTGTCTCTCATCCCGCCCCTGTTGTTGCTGGGGAAAAGGAATCAACCGCGTATACCCGTCGCATGATGGAGATGTCTTCTAAGGCGCGGGTGTCTGAAGCCTGGGGAAAAAGGATGAGTGTTCCCGAAGCTGCCCTTGTTCCGGAGCCTCCTACTTCCATTGCCGATATGATGGCCATCGCCGACGGGTATCAATATGGCTTTCCGCAGCAGCGTGTGTTGGAGGTAAATTTTCGTATATACTTTTCCGTGGTGATCAAATGCTTCGGTGAAATAACGTTTTGTTATCTTGATGTGTAGATGATGAAGAGTGAGCATTGTAACCACGTGCTGTATCAGTTCTTCAAAGCGAAATCTCTGAAGCTCGAGGCTAAGCTTCGTCACAGGGAAAAGAAATTATCTGCGGCTGAGGTGGAAATAGAAGAACTGAAGAAAAGCCTCAAGGAGAAAGAAAAGTTGGGTGAAGCAGAGGCCGGTCTTCGTTCAGAGCTTGTTGCTGTGCGCGCTGAGTTAGAGCAAACTCACAGCCAAGTTTCAACTTTCACAGGTTTGGTTCTTTTCCCTCGCAGTATGTCGTCATTTTTCTATTTCTTAGTTGTTCTGTCTGAGTCTCCCCACCCTATCTCCAGTGGGTGGTGTCCCCGAGCTGATATGGCTTCGAAACGAAAGAGCTCGGCAAAAATCTCGTATTAGAGATCTGGTTGAAAAAATTAAGAATGAAGCCAAGAAATGGGATGCTCGGGCTGAGGTATGGCGCGCGCGGCATATTCAGATGGTCGACATGCAAAATCTGTACAACCATGATCGTGCTTTATTTAATGGCACACTGCTGTGGACACGTGATAATCTGCGGGAAGTCCGTGAGCGTACTTCCTTGTTGGAATCTAGGATTCAGCTGCTGGAAGAAGAATTAAAGACGGCTCGATCCATTCCTCTTTCAGGGGTCCAGGATAATATGCTCTGTCTTTCCAGAGAAAGAGATGATGCTCGTGCCGAAGTCTACGCTCTCAGCAATGCCCTTGCCGCGTCCCGTGCCGATGTAGCTCGTCATGCCGAGTCTGAGAGGAATCTTGAAGTGTGCATGTACAGACTTAGCAAAGGGGTCTCAGAGATAAATAAAGAGGTCGACCACCTTCGTCATATGGACTCGATGAAGCAGGTAGAATTAGATGCCTGTCAATTTACTCTCACCAACCTTCAACTAGACTATAAGAAATTATCCGCGGAATATGGTCATCTTGATGAAGCGCGAGATGCGGTTGTTAATGAGTATGAAGAGGCTTCGGCTTGTGTCGAAGGTATAATCCCATTTCATCGAGTGTGACCATGTTTTTTTTCTACACTAACACCGTGGTGTTGTCTTTTTCAGAGCTCGAGGGACGCCTTCGCGTCACAAATGAAAAACTTGAAAAGGCTCAATCTTCCTTAGCGCAGCAGGAAGAACAGACCAATCACTTCAAGAATTTAGCAGCAACCCGCGAGGAGGCCGTTGGTGCTGCTTCTAGAGAAGTGAATCGGCTATCTTCGTTATTATCCCAAGCCCAACAGCGGACAACAGTTATTAAGCACAAGGCTCGTTGTCAATTGGCCGAGGAGACGAACAAGATGCTGGAGAGGATAGAACTTGGCTTAAAGAACGAGCATGGTCTCTTGAAGAACTATGCTCGTCGTCCCGTTCCTTCTGCCTTGTCCGGCTCCTCGGGACCCTCTTCTGGTGGGAGTGTCCCTTCAAGTCTTCGTAAGAATCCTGTCGATAGGGCAGCAATCTAGGTAGAGACCGCCGCATTTTGTAGGGTCCGCGGCATCCTCATCCTTCCCTTTTTGTAATCATGTAACAAGAATATTTTTTGCTGATATCCTGTAAAAGGAATATTTTTTGATGTGTATCCTTGAATTGGTCTTTCACCTCTTGTAATCATCCATTATGAAATGAATCCTCTTCTTGATATACCTGCAATGTTGGTTTGTTTTTATTTTAAGCATTTGTGAAAAAACAAAACAAAAGTTTTTAAGTGTTTGGGTGCGATACTGAAGGAAGGTACCTTCGTGATCGTCTTGAGACCTGTCACCCCGCTGGCGAATCCTGGGCCAGAGGATTCCCAGACGATGGGGGCCGGGGCAACGTTCTAGGATATGGGATTGAAATATTCACACACCCATTCCGTCGACCCGTTGCCTTAAGATTGGTTGGGTATCTCTTTCTGCTGGGTGCCTTCCCCCTGGTCCTACACTTATGGACACTGATGGGGGAGCCCTGAGAGATTGTAGATTAACTACTTTCCCCAATATTGTCGGTAGATTCCGCTGACTTGATAATTTGAAAGCTTGTTTGATTGATAATTTGAGGCCTGCAATTCCTCTTCCAGAGATAGAAACATGTGGAGCGGTCGGGCTCCCTCTTCTTTTGGTACACTCCAAGCAGATTCAAATCTGCGTTGCTCCTATGAGAAGTATGGTTTGAGCCACTTAGCATTCCACGGATGCCGGAGGATTTCGCCTTTTAGATTACGAAGGTAGTAGGAACCGTTACCCGCAACGTCGTGTATTATAAAAGGTCTTCCCCACGTGGGTCCTAACTTTCCCCATTTCTTTTCTTGCTGATACCGTGGGATTGTTCTCAACACATACTGCCCCTCTACAAAATTCCGCAGCTTTACCTTTTTGTTGTACTCCCTTGCTAGTCTTCGTTGATAATTTTCCATCTTTTGTAATGCTACTTCCCTTCTTCCTTCCAAGTCGTCCAACCTTTCTAACATCATATCTGTTGTGAGGTTTTTCTCCCAAGCTTCGGTCTTCGTGGTTGGCATGAGGATTTCCGTAGGTATGACTGCTTCAGCTCCATAAGTTAGAAGAAACGAGGATTCCCCGGTGGCGGATCTTCGTGTTGTTCTGTATGCCCATAACACATTGTGCAGTTGTTCGCACCATCTTCCCTTATGCTCGTCTAATTGTTTTTTGAGTATAAGGGCGAGGGTCTTGTTGGTAGCTTCCCCTTGTCCGTTGCTTTGGGGGTATATGGGGGTGGACTTGTTCTTTCTTATTTTGAAAGTATCGAAGAGCATGTCTATATTTTTTCCCTGTAATTGCTTGCCGTTATCAGATACAATTTCAGCGGGTATACCAAATCTGCAAATGATGTTCTGGAATATGAAAGTAAACACATCCGCGTTTCTCATCCTGGCCAAGGCCTTAGCCTCCACCCATTTACTGAAGTAGTCCGTGGCTACTATCAAAAATCGTCTCTTCCCTGATCCTTCGATGAAAGGCCCGACGATGTCTACGCCCCATTTTGCAAATGGCCACGGGCTATCAATGGAGTTTAACATTGTTGCCGGCGCGTGGATCTTTTTGGCGAAGCGCTGACATTCTTCACATCATCGAGACATCCTTGCGGCATCTTGTATCATTGTCGGCCAGTAATATCCTTGCGTTTTTGCTTTGTCAGCTAGTGATCTCATGCCGCTATGATTCCCTGCGTCACCATAATGGATATCATTTAGAATTCGATGCCCCTCTTTCCGGGACAAGCAACGTAGTAATGGTCCAAGGAAGGATTTCCTATACAGGACCTCATCCCGAAGATCATATCTTCCCACTTTGGAGAGTATCTTCGTAGCTTGTTTCTGATCCGCAGGTAAGCTTCCCTTTTCGAGAAAGGCATGTATTGTCACCCTCCAGTCATCTTCGTTGCTGAAGTCTTCGTCTTGATTTGCTGTTGACAGGATATCCTCTTCGTCAAAGTCATTATGGATGTCTTCTCCTACCTGGTCTTCGATATTTTCTTCCACCGTATCTTGATTGGTAGCGAAGGAGAATTGAGGTGCAATCGAAGGCTCGTATACCCTTGCTATTTTGATAGCTTCGGCATTTTTATCCCTCAGCATGGATGATATATATGCTAGGGCATCCGCGTGCCTGAGGTCCCTTCTGCATAAGTGCCGGAACTTAATGTTCGGGATTTGTGATGCCAATGTTTGTACCAAGGCCATGTAAGCTGAGAGGGTGTCATCGTACACATTATACTCGATCCCTATTTGCCGTATGACAAGCTGCGAATCACTTGTCAGACTTACATCGGTTACCCCCATCTCTATTATTATACGTAGGGCGTGTACGACAGCTTCGTATTCAACAATGTTGTTGGTATGCTCTTTGAATTCCAATCTAAGTGCCTGTATAATCCTTTCTCCAGTTGGGGTGATAATGACAATGCCTATTCCTGCTCCTTCCTTATTTTTAGATCCGTCGACAAAGACTTACCATTGTCTTTGACTCGCAGGTTCGTGGATGTCCATTGGATCCTTGATTTCTTCCTCGGCTTCTGGTATTCCCTTAATCTCTTCGTCGTTGTCAAGGGGGAGGTCTGCTAAGAAATCTTCCAGAACTTGGGACTTCTGAGAATGTTGAATTTCATGAATGATGTTGAATTGGTCCAGATGGGTGTTCCATTTGGCTATTCGGCCCACTTTTCCCGTGCTTTTGAGGACTGCTTCCAATGGTGCTTTGCATGGTACCCTGACGAGGTGAGTTAGGAAGTAGGTTCTCAGTTTTTGGGTAGCCCATACCAGTGCGAGGATGAGTTTTTCAATCTTAGTATAATTTCTTTCCGCAGAATTGAGGGTCTTGATGACGTAATAGATAGGCTGTTCTACCTTTGTATTGGTTTTGACTAATACCGCGCTGACTGCGTCCTCCGTTGCTGCTATGTACAGTGCCAAAACCTCATCAGGGTCTGGCTTCTGCAGGATCGGGATTGAGGCTAGATGTTCTTTGATTTTTTGGAATGCTTCCTCGCATTCAGCGGTCCATTCGAACCTGCTCCCTTTTTTGAGAATATTGAAGAAATGTTTGCATTTTTCCGAAGACCGTGCAATAAATCTGCCCAACGCTGCTATAGATCCATTGAGCTTCTGCACTTCCTTTAGATTCTTTGGGGACGGCATCTCTACTATGGCTTGAATCTTTGCTGGGTCTACCTCGATGCCCCTTTTTGTTACCAGATACGCGAGGAACTTCCCCGAGGTGACACCGAAAGTACATTTCTCCGGATTCACTTTCATGTGATGCTGTCTCATTGCTTCGAAGATATTCCTCAGGTCCTGGTGGTGATTTTTACGCAGCTTGCTTTTTACGAGCATGTCGTCCACGTAGACTTCTAGGGTTCCTCCAATCCATGGCTTGAAGATAGCATCGACCATCCTTTGGTATGTTGCCCCTGCGTTTCGAAGTCCGAAAGGCATTCTGGTATAGCAATAAAGGCCATGTAGGGTATAGAACGCTGTGTGTGGCTGATCTTCTTCTGCCAGGGCTACTTGGTTGTAGCCAGAATGTCCATCCATGAATGATAGTTCTTCGTATCCTTCTACTGCTTCTACCAGCTGGTCTATGCTCGGTAGGGGATAGCTGTCCTTTGGACATGCCTTGTTGAGATTAGTAAAGTCGATGCATATTCTAACCCCTCCATTTTTCTTAGGAACAATGACCATGTTGGAGATCCAGGTAGGATACTTGACTTCCTTGATAAATCCTGCGTCTAGTAGCTTCCGAAGTTCTGTTTCTACTGCCTCATGATACTCTGGAGCCACTTTTCGTATTTTCTGCCTGAACGGGGGCGTGCCCGGTTTGATGCGTAGTTCATGTTGGATTACTTTTGGGTTAATCCCAGGCATATCTCCTAACTTCCAGGCGAACACATCCGCATATTCCTTAAGTAATTTGGTTAAGGAATGTTCTCTTCCTTCGTCCATTATGGTCCCGATTTTGATCATCTTCGGGTCTTCTTCCGTTCCTATGTTGATTTCCTTTACGGGTTCTACTGGTGTGAACACAGGCTTCGGGTTTCCGAGGACTGGGACGCTCTTTAATTGCTATTTAGCGTGTTCCTGTTCTTCGTTGGTTGTTAAGGTACTTGTTTCTGTGCTTTGGACATTACCATCTTTCGTCAAGCCCTTTCCTGTAGTTTCCTTAAGGAACAGGTCTACGGCCTTCTCTTTCGCGGTTTCTTGATTTTTTACTCTTCGGATTTTTCGCTGCTCTTCTTGCTCATTGTTGATATGATCCTGAGTGGCCTGGCATTCTCGCGTAGTGATCCGATCTCCCTTGATCTCCATTATTCCCTCAGGTGTTGGAAATCTGAGATATTGGTGGTATGTTGCCGCAACTCCTTTGAGCTTATGTATCCATTTTCGTCCAATAATAGCGTTGTAGGGGGAAGGGGTGTCCACCACACTAAATCGGGTTTCCGGTTTCATGGGCCCTGCGTTAACCTGCAACACGATGTCTCCCAAGGGCTTCGTGGCTGCTCCATTGAATCCGTAGATGGTGTGATAAGAGGTCATTAACTGTTCATCATGGAGCTTCATCCGTTTGAACGCATCATAGAATAGGACGTTTACAGAGCTTCCCCCGTCTATGAGGATCTTTTTGAGGTTACATCCAGCTACTGGTAGTGTTAGGACCAAGGGATCGTTATGGTCTTCCATATCTTCTTCGATATCCTCGGCATCGAAGATGATAGGAGATTCCATCCATTCTTCGTGTTCGTCCACCGCTATCCCATCGACCTTATATAACTCGCAGCGGTCTTCGAATTGCTTCCGTAGCCTTTTTCCAATCTGCGCTGTGAGTGAGGGTCCTGTGGCTTCGGAACACGAGATGGTGTTGATTGTTCGGTTTCCTTCCGGAAGTTGGACTGGTTTGGTTCGCTTGGATCTGTCCTCGGTAACATCCTTTCGTATGTAATGTTTGAGCTCTCCCGCATCAATTAATTTTTGGATCATTATTTTAAGGTTCTTGTACTTTTCGGTCTGGTGTCCGTTGAAACAGTGATATTCACAGTAATCTTTAGACTTCTCGGATCTCGGGGGATGCTTTCCCTTAGACCATGGCCACTCTAAGTTTTCCCTCCCTTTGATCTCTCGTAGGATACGAGCATAGCTAGCGTTGAGTTTCGTGTAAACTTGATCTTCGAATTTTCGGTCACCTGTTCTTCGTTCATCCCTTCGTTCCTTCCTATCTTCGTGAGGTCTCTCCCCTGAGCAACTCCTTTTGGCCCCATTGGTTTGTTCCGCTGAATTGGTGCGGTGAGACCTCTACGGATATGCCCTCGGGTTTTCCCGTTGAATTTCTTCAAGTCGAGCGTGCTTTTCGATAATTATTCGAAGATCTCCCTCTGTCTTGGGCACGCTCCCATGAATTTCAACAAATAGGGGACTCATTCGGTCTAAGCCCCATTTGTAGCAATTGATGCTTACCACTGGATCCACGCTCCCTATGGCTTGGCAGATCTTGTGCCATATGTTAGTGTACTCCCTCGTGGTTTCCTTGTAGCCAATTGCTAGTGAAAAGAGCTTATGCATTCCGGTGTTTACAGTCTTGTTGTACATGTATGTTCTTAAGAATTTCTCTGCGAGTTGGTCGTATGAATGGATGGAGTTTGGTGGCAGATTATCAAACCATGATAACGCCGATCCCTTCAGGCTTGACGGGAAGTATCTGCAGAGTACGGTGTCGTTCTGACCCCATCTAGCTAAGACACGGTTGTAGTACCGAATATGTGCAGCAGGGTCGCTGGATCCATCATAGCATTCGAACGTTGGGACAGGGCATTTCAGTGGAATAGGGGTGTTGGCCAAGCGATGAGTTAAGGGCGTGGAGTTAGCTTCTCTCATGACCTCTTCTAACCTCCCCCGCCTTGTTTATTTTTTAATTGCCTCATCTCGGCCATCATCTCATCTCGTAGTTCCTCCATTGCGCGTTGGTGCTCTAAATTCTTCGGATCATTACCGTCTGACTCTCCATCGTCATAATCCGGGTCGGATACGCTACGTCCCCTTGTCGCGTCTTCATTAGCCGCTATGACGACTCTACAATCTTGGTTTGGCTCTGGTGCTTTGGAGCTTGCTTCATCAAGTTGTTGGCTGGTCTTCGTGCTTAGAGCAATCCGCTCCTTTAAATCTTGATTTTCTCTGGCCAACAGGGCTACAGCTTCTGCGTAAACCTTCTGGCTCTTCCTCAGTTCCTCAAGCTCAGCCATTAGTTGGTGTGATTGGTTGGACCCCTGATTGGGAGTCCCAGCGCGTGCTACCACAGCCATGGTGCCGCCCTCCTCCATGGTCTGTACTAAAGGTGGCAGGGGTTCAGCTTCGGTTGCTGGTATTTCCAAATTGGGGTGAGCGCCCCTCTGCGGTGCTAGAGCCGCCGGTATGGTTTGATTTTGATCATTTGTTAGTGGCATTTCGAAAGTTAGAAGGTGCGCGGGTTGGAATGTTCTGGATTCATCCACCCTTTCTCTTGGTTGATTAAGTTGATTCATGGCGAAGGTATTGCTAGCCTCCGCAGCCTTCGGGACTATCGCAGCCTCCCCGTACTTTGTCGCTGCTGCTCTGAGAGCCGCCGCTGCAACTGAATTAGCGTTCATAGGTGAAGTGATTTCCGCAGTATCTTGCCTTCGATTGGTCATTTTAGCTTTATCTCCTTTCTGCTTGCTTCGGGTGATGACCGGGGTTGTCCTTGGTGTTTCTTTTGACAAAGCTTTGGATTTTCCTGCTTCCTGCGTATTTTCCATCACGTGCCCTTTTGTTGATAATGAAATCTCGCCGAAACTTGCCTTCTTTACTCACAATACGTTCTTTCTGCATAAGTTATTTCAAACAACAAAAACGGGAATATCCGCGTGAAGCGGGTTAGCTGGCGAAATACAATCTTCCAGGAGAATTAATACACGCAAGTTATAACATACGGGTTAAAGTTTTATTAAAGGAGATCCTTAGTATAAAAACTACGAAAATTGTAAATCCGCGGATTAGAACAATAACTCTTATCGAAGATAAAAGGTGGGTTTTTGAACATAATACAATTAACGAATGATCTATACGGTCCGAGCTGATAAATCAGAACAATCATATGCCAATTTAAAATGAAATCACAGGACAAGATAAATCTTTTACCGGGACGAAGTCCCTGTTTCTAGCGCCAAATTGTGAGCACACAAACCCGCGAGGGGGTCCGAACGCTCACAATCAATCATTATCATCCAAAGAGATTGTGATGATGATATCCTGGTGTTGATTCATTGGCTCAAAAACTTCGGGTTTATCATGGCCTCATCTAACAACTCCATGCGAGGCGTTTGCGCATGGGATATAAGTATTAAGGAAAACAAAACATATAAGTAAACATCCATGGAGCTAACTAAATGTAAAATGCTGAAATGTAAATAAGACCAAGGTTTACGTGGTTCAGCACTAAGGCCTACATCCACGGGGTTTGTTGTTTTACTATGTTCTTCACGGTTACATGAATAGTCGAATGACTTTTGGGTTTACATGTTTCTCTCTTCTAAGTGATTGACTTACCCTTGCAATCTCTCTCTCTCTCTCTCTCTCTCCTTCTCTTCCTGATTTTTCCGATCCCTTTTCCTCTTGGTGGAGATGGGGTATTTATAAGGTTAGAATGTGGGACCCATTTCTGAAGACCGTTGGAACCTTATCTTCTTGTGTCCTTGCGTCCATCACGCGGAAGTCTGCGTTTGCCCCTTGATCCCGCAGAGGCATCCTCGCTCGTTCCACAGGTTGGTCGACACGTACACTGCTCAGAGTGTTTAATGCGGGTAGTTGAGGGGTCTGCTCGTGTCAGACAAGTGTCTTCTGCCCCTGTCAGTTCGTGTCAGCTAACTTTCTCCCCACCGTTGATCTTAGCTTCTCTTTTGGGGATGAGATAAAGTAACTCCTCGGGGTTTATTTGGTGTTTCGTGACGCATCATGTTTTGATGTTTTGGCCTACATGCTTTCCACGTATCTTTTTATATACACGTGTCTGATAGTGAGATATATGTGTACACACTCTGCAAACAATAGTGACAAAACTGATTAGGTTGGAGAAACCTGTACAATTTTGTCTTCATGGAGTTAGAAACCATGATAGTAAAGCCATCCAGAATATCTCTCTAGGATCAAAAAGATACTAAAAATGGTGAGAATCTAAAATGTCATTCTACTCTCCAGCATAAAGATTAATCTTTCGGGGAAGACCTCCAACGTAACCGAAAAAATATTGCAAAAACTATATTCTGCAATGGAGCAAAATCGAATGACATTTAATGAATGGTCCAAAACCAAAGTAAAATTGTGTGAACATGGCCACCTTCATGGAAGAATCCCATCAGAAAGAGGCCAAAATGAAAATACAGGGATCATACTTTAAGCAGAAGACAGTGAACTTTCATAGAAAAACAAACCTCTTGTTTACCATGGCGACGACAATGTGCATGCATCTATACTTGACAGTGGCTTCAATAACATTTCCAATGATTTTCTGGATCATAATCATAGTAACTCTGACTCCTTTGATTTTCAGGCCAGCATAGAAGGCCTAGCTTTGCCCGGGAATCCTCGAGTAGATGATAGAGAATACTCGAGGTCTAGCATTCTGTTATATAATATCGTATTATCTTTTCCAATTCCAATACACAGATAGTGTAAAACATTAGTTCAACCAAAAAAAAAAAAAAAAAAAGAACTTACTTGATATCAGAAGTTAATAAGGTAGGCACACTTTGTATTTGGCTTAAATTCTTAAATGAGTAGCCTTATCTATCTTGACAGAATCCAACTGCCCTCTACATTTTTGAGAGGTTACTGACAGATACATTGAAACAAATTTTAGTCTTTGTATATCTGTTAAAATCACATAAGAAACACTACCATAAGTAAAAGGCATGCCTGATAAGGGTTATAGAGATAAATGAGAGTGGTCATATACAGACCTTGTTGAGAAATCACAAAATTGTCGTCCATATAACCAAGTTCATTAATATTTTTCGCTGAATTGCAAGAAGATCACCACGAAACGCCGAGTTTTCGTGCATTGGACTGCAAGTATTTAGAAAATGAAAGCCAACAACTTAAAAAAATTATTAACCTTCTTTTCTACATAGTTGAATTTTTTTTATTAATTGTTACATCGAATCCATCATATAACGAAAAGCACTAAGTTATGTTAATAAATACCATCATTTGAGTATACCAAATACAATCAATTGCCAACTGACCCTATAACAACCTCATTAGCCATTTCCTGGATGTTATTTGCAGGGAGTAATAAACTGATTCTCCTAGAAGGTGCGCATCTTCATAGCACAACATAAAGCTTGGATGAAAACCAAGCTCCTCAAATCTATCCCTACGTGTTTCACAGATTGTAGTTGGCAATTCTTACGCTTTAATCCTATTAGAATTAAAAAATTGCTGGTTGACAAACCATTTAGGAAAAACTCTGAGACGGAGAATAGAAGTAATACCTCGCCAAATTTGAAATCCACCTGAATACCGAGCTGGTGCAAATATTACTGAGCCTACACCCCCTTACCCTGACACAGAAAACTGACACTTATGAAATTAGCACCTCACATTTTCTTGCTCTCTTCATAAAACTTTTTAACATAAACCCTTTTACCCAAGGAAACTGGCTAGCAATGCTAAAAACTCAAAACCTAGTTATAATATTGTCATGTGGAGTCTGGGCATGTAAGATCGAGCCAAGAAAATCAAAACATCGCTGGAATTTCTTTCTGAACCGAGCAAAAAACGCAAATCTAAACAAACAATGCATATATTTTGTGAAAATATAACATCCGATAGCTAGTTTGTCTTCCCTGCCACACAAACAAATGAACCCAAGTGGGTGAACTAATCAGACACTCAACAACTAACATCCGACTTACATCTGAAATGATGCAACAACGCAAAAGTCACATTGCAGAGAGAACGTATTATACATGGACCAAGATGAGAAAACCTAGTTCAAATACCTGTTGTAATGGTGGAGACTTTTATACAGCTAACCACATACTACACTTGAGTTTCCAAAATTACCTGAGAAAGCAGGGCTGGAATAAGTTTGTTTCATACGGAACCTTGATAGCTATCTGAAACTAATATATACCGGCAGTTAAACATCCCTGCATGCGAAAATGTTGAATTTCTGACAGATGCAAAAACACGAAAAACTATCTTAGACGGCGAAAACCACAATTCCGCAACAAAATACACAACAAAAATAATGGCAAAAAATTACCAACGCATATGAAACCAAAACATCCAATGATTCCTAACACTTACATAGCCTAGCAAAATACAATGTAACACATACACTCGCTTTATGTCCCTGACACGTCCAATATAACATCTACACCAATTGGAGACTGCAATTACCCTGTATTCACGTTGAGCTCGCCAGCATTGCTATCAATTCATGCATATTGACATTTATTTATGGCAATTGAGTATAAATGTCTTTCCGTTATGGAGATCCTCTTTTATCTCTATGTTTTACGCCATCTACTTTTACATTTTCAACAATAGTTTAGACCATAGTCTATTTACTTTAGCAGAGAAGATTGTAACATGTTGTTCATTGCCTTTGCATCACTTAATTTACTATAAGAAACTAATATGGATAACTTACAATTCTTGAAGCAATTGCATGTTGATATAAATATTTCTTAACAATTATATCAAGTTTTTAGTGTATTATTTAGACCTAATCTGTATCTACTAATATCTATAAAAAGAAGAAAAAAAATGTACACCGAAGGCACCAGAGTCGTAAGGTTATATTATTTTTATTACTAAAAAACTCATGGCTTTGAATCTTTAGAATTTTTGAAGATATACGACAGGTATATACCCGCACATCCATCTGCTCATTTAAGTTGCTTTTAAAATAAGTAATTATATCTATATAGGTTGAAGATCATTTAACACCTAACAAATATTGCATACAGACGTACACTTTATCCACCTTTCTTTGTACCACGAATTATACCAACTCTATTAATGTCTCGGTAGGTACACTACAATCCTCAAGCCATTCTATACGATAATATTAGACTAAATTATCAAAAATTCTCAACGCGAGAAAAACAAAGAAAAAACCGTGCTTCTCACAAAACTTGACATGGTGGGATCCCCTGCTAAATCCCTGGGGCATGGGTCCCGATTTCATGTGAGACAGACGGTTTCTTCCTTATCTTTTAGGCGGTACGTGTAGCATTACTGATTATTCATTCTCCATTTAAAATTAAATTGTCAATATCTGGAACTGGTATAAGGCATGTTGTTATGAGTATGGGCGTTTAAAAACTCAAAAGATAAACTACCAATTGTTTAAATTAAATACTTTAATTTCCGAAATCATTACAAAAATTATATGAAACCCTATGTTTTAATTTCTGAAATCATTACAAAAATTAATTACTATTAACAAAATCTCTTCTTACCTAGCAAATCTCTTCTTGCTGAGCTAGATTGAAAATTCTTCCTACAAACTATAAATATGAATGATGGATTTACAGCTTTGGCATTGTGTTGGAACTGGTTGTCCAAGTTATATATGCTGGAACTGAATTGCAAACATCTAGTTAAAACTGCTCCCCGCACATGATTGCCTGATTCCCTAACCATATCGGTAGACTGTATTGCAAGTGGGTTGTAAATAAAAGACGTGGTGGATGATTCTTGTTATTGTTAGGTACGTGCTAAAAAGAAGACAGTGTAACCAGCAATGCTGAGCCTCTGGCTATCAATAACTATTGTACGTAACGTACTGAGCAAATAAGAACCCTTAAGAAGAGTATGTATACTATGATGATTACCACAACAGATATGAAAAGGAGAGGACTCTAACCTACATATCTCAACTCTATATATATGTAAACAAAAAATGTTTAAGAAAAAATGTTAAGAGGTAAAATTAATGTAAGAAAGAAAGATAGAAATCTGTAAAACGTCATAGAAAGTGAAAGAAAAAGACAGTCAGTGAAAATGACTCTTCAAAGCTCAACTGAAGATCATGCATAGGCCATGGGAAAATGGGGCAGTGGAGATCCTATTAAAAAGAGTTACCAACACAGATAACAGAACACACATAACTTATACGTAAGGCTGTGCTAAAAGAATAAAAACATAAGACTTGCCCATGCCCTTACTGAAGGAGGCAGAGATGCAAACTTTCATAAATTTCTGTAGGCTACAGCAGGACACTCTTTCCAATACTTCCTGTATATATGTGCTTGAATATAATGGCTATTGAGAATACTGCCATGAGTACAACCCGGTAAGTCTAATAAATGCGCCTTCGATGATGATGCTCCCCCTGATAAGTATTTCAATTAAATCTTGGATTACAAATCTTTGAGGCGAGATTTCTCAATTTCGATGAACAAATTTTTGAAATGTAAAAGATTGTTTGTTCCTTTATGAAGAAATTGCTAGTTGATGAAGTTTTCTTTTGTGCTAGTCAATAGTAGTGTCTCCAGATTTCATGCTTCTTTAAATGCATTGAGGACTCGTGTCTTGAATTGTTAACTTCTCGTAAATGATTTGCATAAGTAGTTGATGTAGTTTCTTTAACGAAGTGCCGAGATATGTATACATTATAATATGTAAACAAAACCCGTATTTTGTGATTGAACCTAACGTGGGTCAGAAGGACATCCAAAATTGCAGGAGATGGTTATGTTGATTTGTTCTAAGAGATTGACCTCGTTAATGATGGAAATACACCAAATAACCAAAATTGATACAACCCCCCTTGGATGACCACTGTGTTAAATTAAATTTCCCTACTAAAAACCTTGTCATTAAAAACCCGGTGAGAAAAAATATATGGACAAAGAAAAAAGAGCACAATATCAACATTTTTAATAAATAACGTCCACAAGATGTTGCCTCGTTAAAACCTTGTCAGGGAAAACCACATGGGACAAAACCTGAAACGAAGGAAAAAGAGTGCAACTTTTGACGATTTATGGATGCTAACTCAACTGTATGAGAATTATAGAAAAAAAACATCAAAATCATAACTCTAATCTCTATCGTAGACAAGTTTTATGCAAGCATAATATTAAACTGCATATTTAAAAAAAAAATATATCTATGTTTCCAAAACGTGGATTTTTGTGTTTTTAAGGACTCCTTAAGAGACCTAGAAAGTTGATATCATCAACTAATTAATCTGGATTACCAAATTTATAAAAACACATAACAGATTCTTAAATCTGACATAATCAAGTCAGTTGGCTACCTGAATTCAAATATGTTCCCCCACTTCTCTTGTGCGAATGCAATATGAGTCCTTAAGGACTACCACGTCAAATGCATCATATAGGTTGAACAAAGTATTATTGAGCCAATCCTAGGGTTTGAAGGAAAAAATGAAACTCTCAAATCGTTTTTACAACGATCATATTTCTCATATAACGCATGAAGACTACACCAACCTGTAATTTTTAGAATTCAGGCTTGCACGATTAATCCAAATATTGTGTTATTCAAGAGATTTTAATCCAAAATAATTTGTATTTTGAGCCTACCAATCACATTTGACGATACTTCTCTGTAAAGGGGTTCACAACCACCATCATTTGTTATTCAGTAGCTACTATAAAGGAATATTCAGCAATCATTAATTTGCAATGATCCCACAAAATTCTCCAGTGCATACATATTATGAAAAATTCAAAATTTACTGGTACCAGTGGCGCCCACGGGCGTTATAATCTCCTCATCTTCAAACGAGGAGATATTAATTTTGAGAATGTGAATTAATATGATAGACTCTATAAGAGCACTATCTCTATCATGTACTAAAATATTACATGATTTTGAAGTGTGATCGTATTTGCCTTTTCAAAGGCATAAGCTTATGGGGAAGCTAAATGAGATATTTTCACGCCTATTTGATGGCAGATTCTTTCAATTTACTCATAATGGGAGAGTAATTTATATGAATTTATAAAGTTAATTAGCACTAACTTATTCGCATGTAGTCTCCCCTAAATATGGCGGAAATATTTTCATCTCATACACCTAATTAAGTTTCGTAAAGTATTATCCAATTGATTCGAGTACATATACATATAATAATTCTGGATTTTAAAAACACCAGGTTGAACAGTAGATTCTGACTTCAATATCCATAAAAAAATGTCTTAAAATTTTAGTCTACTCAACATACGATTTGAAGATCTGTTAGAGCATAGCTCGGTTGAACTCACCAAGCATTGGTATGTCAAGTTTGGATGTCATATTTTGGTGTGTCAAAACTCATCTAAAGTCGCTTGATTATATACTAGAGTCAACTTCGTTTAGGTTAGACTATAAAGTATAGGAATGTTGAGACATACAAGTATTACTCTGAAGACCCGAAGAATGTGAAGAAGTAGCGAACTACAACGACGACATCATCCTTCCACTTGAGGTTAGTAATATTGACTTGAACTGTTTCATTCCTAACGTATCTTTCAAGTTGTGCTATATTGAAAACATAACTTCGAAGCTGTATATATTGTACATATTGTATAATACTCTAGTGATGTGACATGGTCATAATTGTATGATCATAGTATTAGGGAATTATACTACGAAGTATAACGCTTATCTTTTGAACTTCGTAGATATGACATTGACATAATCTTGTATATACCGTTATGATTATGTGAATGGGTTATGGTGAAGATTTCATCCTAGGAAACAATGTTTTACATTAGTTTAAAGGAAGTACATTCATGAACTTGTTTCGTGAATTAAAAGGGAAATCATTAGTCTTATTGGTCCGGTTATACATTGCAAATCTTTGGATGACCAGTATTGTAAATACCAATATTATGTGGAGCACATGTCACGGTTTCAGTGGTCGCATGCAGAATAGCTGTGTATCCCTCGCTACACAGAGGAACCTGAGAAACAAAAGACACCTTCGCAGATCTACTTTATCCCATCCCAAGGAGGGATACCTCGACATCTAAGATGAAAAAGTAGAACCTAGTCTAGAGAGCGGCAACTGGCGAAGGGACATAATTAGATGACATATCCAATCAGCATTTAATGAATATATCTCTTATCTACACGTCAAACTAAAGCACGTGGAGAGAAATGAGGTGCAGAGTCCGAATGGCGGAGACTAGCGGTGAACGAAGGTACAATCTGGACTGAGGCTGGGTATTTCCCGAAGGAACTTGGGTTAGCTGAGGTGGCAGAGTTCGGATGGAGAGAGAAAGCGGTGCACGAAGGTACCATTTGTACGGAAGGTACATCAGGGGACGATGGACCCAAAGACAGCAAAGATATATCTGGAGCCGAGGGGACTATAAATATGAAGCTTCACCAACAAAATAAGGGCATTCAATATCTAGGAGAATAAGATCTAGTCTTAAGCTTATACCTCTTTAATGTTTAGAACTTAAGTATTTACTTCAACTTGAGTTATCTCTATTATTTTGGAAAGCATTTAAGATCTTTGTAACCACCACAACTTAATATAAACAAATCACTCATTACCCCGTGGACGTAGACAAAAGTCGAACCACGTAATCTCTTGCGTCTGATGATAACTTAGTAGCATTTACTTCATATTGTTGTTCTTTGTTATTATCGTGATCTTGAGTATCTTTTATCACTTAGCATTATCAGTTCAACAGAGGTATCAATACTACTTAGTATCCGATTCTCTGAGCTGTATACATTACGTAGACTATGGGAAAATTAGTAGTCATAGTTTGGCGCTAGAAGGTTTTGTTCAACAGCTTGAGTTTTACGTTCCTTTATTTTTTAAATTTACACATATTCATTGACGAAGAGATATGAGAGTAACCGCGATGGATCCCACTTTCTAGTGATCCATTCATCCGTTATCTACGTAAGTTCTTTGAGTTCATAGCCTCTAAAGACTTGCAACCTTACAGATCTACAAATTTTTCAGCAAAAACGTATTCACAAAACGTCAAAACTTTTTTTTTTATACTAAAACAACTTTTTTTGACAGAGTATCCTTTGGATCTGAGTACCCCTGAGCACTAGGGAATCTCGGTGAGAATTTAAGGAGAAAAGATGTTACAAAACATTTAATAACCCCTTTTTTCTTGGGAGATCTGACACCTTTTTTAAATTGTTTTCAACATTTGAGGTTGTTTTCTTCCAAGGGTGTCATAAGAAATTAAATACCATCTTTTCAGACGTCATTCTAGTACTTTTTAGAAAAAGCTGTTTAGCCGTCTTCTGTGTCAGAGCATTAATTGCTACTTTTAACGAAGGCACCCTAGCAGCGAATTTTGTCGTTTTTTCTGTGACCGCAGGATAACAAAAAACCGAAGGCATCCAGAAACCAAGTGATATACCAACAAGTTCACGACCTGTTGTTACAAGGGGAAGATCTCAAAATCCATCTCGAACAAATCAAAGGATGGAAAAAGCGAGATAGCAAGAATAATGGCTGCTAACAAACCACCTACTCTTACTGAGGGGATGGGGCAAACATTGGGAGCACAACCACTCTACGGCATGCCGTTACCGGAACACCCAACCGTTACAAAGCTACCCGCGGCTAACGAAGGGCTACCCAGAACCTTAGCTCCCACGGGACGAGGGTTGGGAAACCTAACTCCAATCCAGCTAGATCCCGATGCTCCGACAATAGAAGAAGGCGTGGATGACTCGGAAGATCCAATTGATAGCACTCCTCAGGGTGGTGGAATCCACAATGAAGAATAAATAGCAGCGCAGGTATCAGCTTTGCTACTACGTAACAAAGAGCACGGGGATACAATGCACGCAATGGCTCATGAGAACCATAACCTAAAGGATATGCTGGAAGTGCAGATTGAGGGTTCCCAAACTCACCCTCCTTTAAAGAAGGGTGAGCACAGAGCTATCTCAGAAATACGAAAGGGGGGGTCTTAACCCACCAAAGGCTAACCCACCAGGAGGAGCCAGGAGAACAAAACACGATCCAAACGAGGTGGATCCAACTTACAACACCTCTCAGTCTTATTATGATGAGATATTTTCTAAAGATGCTCACAATGTGAACATGGTCATGGAGAAAATGGAGAAAATGCAGAAAGAAATATAAGGATTGAAAAATGGTCGAGCAGGAGCAAGGATAGAAGAAGTACTCCAGGAAGTGACAACATCTCTGTTGTCATTTCGCATTTTGAGGGAGCCCATCCCTGCGAAATGCCCTGTACCTACGTTTCAGGCGTACAATGGTACCTCAGATCCCACAACCCACATACGGTACTATACTTGTGTCATTTCCCATTGGGAAAGAGATGAGGTAGTACTTTGTAGGTACTTCCCTGCAAGCTTGACGAGATCAACATTGGCGTGGTATGATAACTTACCAGCAAACTCAATTGACTCTTATGAGAAATTTGCTATGGTATTCTTGGAGACCTCGAAGATATCCTCGAGTTAGCTCGAAACATAAGAAATCTAAAAACCCACGGGAAGTATTCAAGCTAAGTGGAGCACCGACTGATGTGTTTTCAAAGTTGTTGTAGTAATAAGATTCGTTCAAGACTTGTGAAAGCAGATTTTAGACTTAATTTTTTATAAAAATATAGGAAACTTTAATAAAAGTAATATGAAAAATATGGAGAAGACTGGGGCTATGGATTCCACTAATTACCAATATCAAAGTGATTTTATATTCTCTAATTATAATTATGCAAATCCTTCATTCAAATTGATTCTAAATATTGCAAAAGTTGATTTTTTTTTAGAAATAACAATTGTAAATCGAAAGTATGGGACATCAAAACCCTAGGCTAGCATGCTCCATCAATTGAAATAACAATTGTTTAACAAAAACCATTTTTTTCTATTTATTTATCAAGGCAAATAATCATATAATAAGTGCATAAATTAAATAAAATAGAGATTACCACATTTTATTGGCGAAATAGCTTCCTTCGTCGCCCCAGAGGATGGGTTTAGCTCATCATTGTATAAACTTGCTCAAAGTATTGATTCCTGCTCAAATTATTTTTACAAAGATGAAATGGAGAGAAAATAATGAAAAGTCGAGTGTTCGCAACGTTTATAATTGTTGCAAAATACTGTTACAAAGAACGATAGAAAATAACTGTTGTTGTTGTATCTCTGCAACCCTCGTGTGTCTGTCGTTGTCACTGTTAATAAACGACTGCCTCTGGTGGTCTTTTGTTCTTCGTGTTCTTCCTAGCAGCAACAGAAAAGTTTTCTCTGCAACACGATTAATCTCCTCTATTGTTGTTCTAAACTCTCCCAAACTCTCCAGAGCCCCTCTATGAGTCCCCAACACCCTATATATACCCAATAAAACCTCCAAATATCGCATTAAACTCTCAAATATTCTCTCATTACTCGGGTGATACAAATTATTTTCGGGGAGATTTTCTTTCCTATTTTGTTGTTTCCACGCGCCTAGAGATGTATTACACACTCTATCTCATTCATATCATGTTCCATAACAGGATAGACTCTCTCCAACACGTGAGAAACTCTCTGCAATTTAACTAAACCCGTGAAAACTTCATGAATCTCTGTTTTTCTCCACGTGACGATTTTGCCAAATTTTGTCCAAAATAAAACCATACCAACGTTATATAGTCATATCGCGTCCACCCATGAAGTTTCAGCGATTCAGTCTACCTTTAACCCATCGAAAAAATCTGATCGAAAAAATCTGCCAGGGGTGAACCTCTTCTTCCCGCCAAAAATGAAATTTGAAATGAAGAAGAAGGGTTGACCCCTATCCGGTCTTGGGGTGCCTTCAGCAAATGGGTGTTATAGACAAATTTGGGTGCTGAGGATGAATTTGGGCTACGCATAACCTTGGGTGTCCCTTAGCCAAATCTGGGGTCCGTATAGCAAATGTCCTCCAGGGGTCCAAATAGCACTTTTTGAGCAACTTTTCCACACAAGTGTATTTCTCCAAAAACACCTACACAAACATAAAAACACCATAATAAGTACAAAATCAAGCACTAGCAATAGAGACACTGAGGACAATTCAGACACAAAAATGTGTCTATCAAATACCCCCAAACTTATTATTTGCTAGTCCTCGAGAAAATCTAATCTAGAAAATAAAAATGACTAGACTTAGCACGTGCAGCAAGCCGTTAAGCTACTAGGTGGCCCTAGTGGAGGAGTGTTGTCTCCGGAGGGTTTACCAGAGGTGTACCCACAAAACCTTTACTCCATACCCTATCTATCTACGCAGAACCTTGGAAAGCACTAAAGAATCTCCTTGGTTGGCATACTCTCATTGACTACAGGAGGAAGTACCCTGATGCGAAATTCCAATTGTTGTACACGAGTTTGCACTCAGCAACTAAAATTCGTATATAAGTGACAGAGCTCTACTCAGATAGTTTCTGTACATCATAACCGGAGTCAACCAATCACATGGAAAGATTAAGAAGATGGATAAAGAGATGGTTAAAAGTGAATGGTGTTTCCCATATATGTCTGAAGGCCTCTGCCAAGGTGAACCTATCCTAATGGACTGAGATACCGGTCTGACTAATATCAACACAACTGGCATATACAAGGGGACCAGTGGTCGATAAACCTATCTCTATGTCAACACAACTGGCATATACAAGGGCACCAGTGGTCGACTTTATTGAATTTATTCCGGTTGGTGTAATGGTTTGGTCTCATTTTTTTTTTTTTTGTATCTCAATCACTCTATTCCACCCTAGCAAAGGTAACAACTTGAATCGTGTGCCCTACCAAATCACTTAAAAAAAATAAAAACAGAAGGATTAGGATTCAACGAGATATGGCGAAACTACCATGTTTTTTTTTAATTCTAACACCTGAGCTCTGTGCTTTTATGAATAGACTCTTTAGATGTTTCCATCTAATCAGATTGGTTCCTCAACTCCTATAACCAAGATGTTCCCATCCACTTAGATTGGTTAGTGCCAAACTTAATAAGCATAAATTTCTAGGCTCTGGAGTTTATTTATTGCAACTAAAAGCTAACAAAAAGTTTCTTCCCCACCTCCAAACTTAAATCTAACATTGTCCTCAATGTTTCTAATGAAAGAGCAATACCAAACAGTAAAGTAACATGAGGAATTAGTAAAGAGAGAAGCCGGAAAGATAGTACCTGGGTGAAGAGAGAAATCAAAAACTAATATACAACAACATACAATCGTCTCGATGGTCAATCAAGGGTAAACAGGGTCCTCCAGAGGGACCTCCTCAATATCATCTGTAGGAAAGGGCTCTAAAAAGGGTGTCAATCTCTGATCGTTAACCTTCGAAGAACTACTACCATCCGGTGTCTCGATCTCAACAACTCCATGAGGAAAGACAGTGCGAACAATAAAAGGACCCGTCAACCGAGAATGTAACTTCCCAGGGAAAAGATGCAAGCGGGTATCATACAGAAGAACTTTTTGACCTGGAGAAAATGTCTTTCTTAAGATATTTCTATCATACACAAGTTTCATTTTGTTCTTATATTCCTTAGCACTATCGTATGCATCTCTACGAATCTCTTCCAACTCATTGAGATGGAGTTTCCTATGGGCTCCTGCCTTGTCAAGTGAAAATTTAGCTGCTTAACATCCCAATAAGCTCTATGTTCTAACTCAACAGGTAAATGACATGCCTTGCCACATACAAGTCGATAAGGTGACATTCCAATGGGGGTCTTAAACGCAGTTCGGTAATCCCATAAGGCATCAGTAAGCCTAGACGACCAGTCTTTCCGATTAGGATTAACGGTTTTCTCTAATATACGTTTTATCTCCCTATTGGAAACTTTTACCTGACCACTAGTATGTGGATGATACGGGGTAGCTACCTTATGTGTAATACCATATTTCTTCATCAAAATCCTAAAAGGTCCATTACAAAAGTGCGACCCTCCATCACTAATTATAGCTCGCGGTGTACCAAAACGTGTAAGTATATTATTTTTCAAGAACTCAATCACAACCCTATGGTCATTGGTTTTACACGCAGCCGTCTCAATCCACTTAGAGACATAATCTACAGCGACAAGGATGTATAAGTTACCAAAAAAATTAGGAAATGGACCCATAAAGTCAATACCCCACACATCAAAGACCTCCACAACTAAAATAGGGTTCAAGGACATCATGTTCCTACGGTAAATGGTTCCTAATTTCTGGCAACATTCACAAGTCACACAGTAACTGTGGGAGTCTTTAAACAACGAAGGCCAATAGAATCCACACTACAATATCTTAGCAGCAGTTTTCCTAGCACTAAAGTGACCCCCACAAGCATGATCATGACAAAAGGAAATAATACTGGACTGGTCACTCTCAGGTATACATCTCCTAATAATATGGTCTGGACAATACTTAAACAAATAAGGATCATCCCAGAAGAAGTGCTTAACCTCATCTAAAAACCTAGAACGATCTTGTTTACCCCAATGTTGGGGCATTCGACCAGTAAAAAGATAGTTCACTATATTCCCATACCAAGGTAATTGGGTAACAAAGAACAATTGTTCATCAGGAAAGCTATCCCTTATAGGAAGGGAATCATCAGGGGAACTAACAACTAGCCTAGACAAGTGGTCTGCTACAACATTTTCGGCACCCTTTTTTATCTCTAATGTCTGGAGAAAACTCTTGCAACAAAAGGATCCACCTAATCAATCTAGGTTTTGTATCCTTCTTAGACAAAAGATATTTCAAAGCAGCATGATCAGTATATATGATGATCTTAGAACCTAAGAGATAGAGTCTAAACTTGTCTAAGGCAAACACAATGGCTAACAGTTCCTTCTCAGTAGTGGTATAGTTCAACTGGGCATCATTCAAAGTTTTGCTAGCATAGTAAATCACATGAAGTAATTTGTTTTCTCGCTGACCTAGCACAACACCAATAGCATCACACATGATCTCAAAGGGTAGATTCCAGTTGGGTAACTGGACTATAGGGGCAGTAGTGAGTAAATTCTTAAGCTTCTCAAAAGCCTCTAAACAAGCATCATCAAAGACAAACTTAACATCTTTTGCAAGCAAATTGCAAAGAGGTCTAGAAATTAAGCTAAAATCCTTAATGAATCGACGATAAAAACCTGCATGCCCTAAGAATGACCTAATATCTCTTATGGTTTTTGGGACCTGTAAAGTCTTAATCAGGTCAACTTTGGCTTTATCTACCTCTATACCCTTAGAAGATACGATATTCCCTAAAACAATTCCTGAACGAACCATGAAGTGACATTTCTCCCAATTAATCACTAAATTCTTTTCCTTACACCTAGTCAACACTAGTGACAACTGATGCAAGCACTCATCCAAAGACGAACCAAACACTGAAAAATCATCCATAAAGACCTCTAAGAACCGTTCTACCATGTCAGAAAATATGCTCATCATGCAACGCTGAAAAGTCGCAGGGGAATTACAAAGCCCAAAAGGCATGCGTCTATACGCAAAGGTACCAAAGGGACAGGTAAAATTGGTTTTCTCCTGGTCTTCTGGGGCAATAACGATCTGATTATATCCAGAATAGCCATCTAAAAGCAGTAGTGACTATGTCCATAATCTCTCTAGCATCTGGTCGATGAAGGGAAGGGGAAAGTGGTCCTTCCTAGTGACCTTGTTCAATTTCCTATAGTCAATACAAACACGCCAACCCGTGGTCACTCGGGTCGGGATTAACTCATTGTTATCATTCTGGACTACAGTAATACCGGATTTCTTGGGACAACCTGAACGGGGCTGACCCACTTACTGTCTGAAATGGGGTAGATAATGCCTGCATCTAACAACTTAAGGACCTCGTTTCGAACTACCTCTTTCATATTAGGGTTTAGTCGACGTTGCATCTCCCTAGAAGGTTTGGTATCACTCTCTAAATAGATCTGATGCATACAAACAGTGGGACTTATACCCTTAATGTCAGCTATGGTCCACCCTAAAGCTTCCTTGTTGTTTTGAAGGACGGTTACTAGCCTACTTTCCTGGTCACTATCCAAGACGGAAGAAATAATCACAGGTAAAGTCTCAGACGGGCCTAAAACCTATATTTCAGGGAATCTGGCAATGGTTTTAGGTCCAACTTAGGAGGCTCTTCTAACGAAGGAACTAGGGTAGACTTAGAAACTGGTAGTGGTTCGACTTTAGGTTTCCATCCATTACTAGTATCTAACAAAGGGGTTGAATCTAACAAAGCATTCACCTCATTAATCACATTATCATCATCAAAATCAATCCCAAAGTGAGCTAGGCATTTCTCTAATGGATCTTCTAACAAAGTGTTTGGTAATGACTCCTCGACTAATGTTCCTATCATGTTCACCTCTTCTATGTTCGAGTCATCTAGTTCAGAGGGTAGCTTACTAATATTAAAAATGTTCAGCTCAATAGTCATATTACCAAAAGACAATTTCATAATACCATTTCGACAGTTAATGATCGCATTGGATGTAGCTAAAAACGGGCGACCTAAAATTACCGGTATCTGGTTCTCTGGGTCAGGGACAGGTTGGGTATCTAGGATAACAAAATCCACTGGATAAATAAACTTGTCAACCTCTATGAGAACATCCTCGATCACACCACGAGGAATTTTAACGGACCTATCAGCTAACTGAAGTGTCATCTGGGTAGGTTTCATCTCACCAAGTCCTAGCTTAAGGTACACATGATATGGTAGTAAGTTCACACTAGCTCCTAAGTCAAGCAACGCTTTCTCAACACGGTATTTACCTATTGTGCAAGAAATGGTAGGGGACCCTGGGTCTTTATACTTAGGAGTAGTGGTATTCTGAATAATAGAACTCACCTGACTAGCTAGAAAGGCTTTCTTCTGGACATTAAGCTTTCGCTTTCGCGTACACATATCCTTGAGAAACTTGGCATAAGAGGGAATCTGCTTAATTGCATCTAGTAGTGGAAGGTTGATAGTTACCTGCTTAAAAACCTCCAATATATCATTAAAATTGGACTCCCTCTTAGTTGGAACTAGCAGTGGGAATGGGGCTCTAGGGACAAAGTCGGGCTCAATATGACCCTCATTGGTCTCTTTAGAGACTCTATCATCCTCAGTTTCTGGTTCAGAAGGGTGAACTACACATGTTCACTATCAGGCATGGAAACCTTGTTGTCTATCTCTCTACCACTCCTAAGGGTTTTAATAGCATTCACATGATCAGATGGTCTTTCACCTATTTCATTAATTCCTCTAGGGTTGGGTTGAGTCTGACTAGGAAACTTACCTCTTTCTCTTAAAGACTCATTTATCTGACTAACCTGGGTTTTCAACTCGGAAATAGCCTGAGAGTTAGCCTGACCTATTCTCTTATTTTCTTCTAAACCTTGAGCAACAGATTGCTGAAACTGCACAGTGTTACGAGTTAACAAAGCAAGAGACTCTTCTAAACTCATAATCTTCTTATCCGAAGGGTTCTGAAACTGTGCCGGAGCTGAAGGATTCTTAGTATAGCCAAAACCTGGGGGAACCTGAGCATTACTAGACTGACCTTGATTCTGGCCCTTGGACCAAGAAAGGTTTGGATGGTTTCTCCAGCCAGGGTTATAGGTTTCTGAATATGGGTCAAACTTCTGTCGGTTATCAAACCTAGTGTTGTTATAAAGAGCATTGGCTTGCTCTTCAACAGCATGGCCTTCCCAAAAAGGCTCATTTCTTCCACTACTACCACTAGAATGACCTAATTCTAAGGCTTCTAACCTTTTGGCTATAGCTGCTATTTTGGCATCTGACTCATGAGATCCTTCTACCCTATTAACATTTCCTCTACTTAGAAGAATTGTTTTCTGGGGTTCCCTACTATTTTCCCATTGTTGGGTCTTATCGGCGATTTCATTCAAAAATGTCATCGCTTCATCAACAGTTTATTCTCAAACCCACCTGTGCATAAGGACTCAACCATGGTTGTTGTTGAATAATCTAAACCCTCGTAGAGGATCTGAACTAACCTAACCTTCTCCAAACCATGATGAGGACATTGAGATATCAAGTCATTGAACCTTTCTAAGTACCTATATAAAGATTCTCCCTCTTGTTGGGCAAAAGTACATATTTGTGTCCTAATAGACGATGTTTTATGCCTTGGGAAAAACTTATGTATAAAGGCAGAAGTAAGTTGGTCATAGGTTTCAATTGACTCAGAGTCCAAACTATACAACCAATATTTGGCTTTATCTTTTAAGGAAAAGGGGAATAACCTAAGTTTCAAAGCATCATCACTTAGGTTCTTAATTTTCAGAGTACTACAAACTTCCTCAAATTCCCTAACATGAAAATAGGGGTTCTCATTCTCCTTCCCTAAAAACATTGGGAGCATCTGTAAAGTCCCAGGTTTCAGTTCATAATTTGCCTCGGTTTCAGCTAACTTGATACAAGACGGACGAGAGGTCCTAGTTGGGTTTAACAAAGCTTTCAAAGTTGCCATTTATGGCACTACCAAAGGAGAAGGAGTACTAGGGGTACTTTCCTCACGAAGAGACAGATTCTCAAAATTGAAGTTTCCAAAAACTGGGCTCTCAAAAGAAGAGTCTTCGAGCTCCCCGCCTTCACAAGAAGAACTACTAGGTTTGTCACTAATCAAACGACCTAGAGTTTTTCTTTTCCAAGCACGTTTAAAAACTTCAGGCATACACTAGAAAAACAAAATCAAAAAGAAAAGTCCTAAAACAGAAGGGATGTTCTATGCAAACACAAACAAGGATGACTCAACCACAGCAAACCTACTGATTTCTAGCAAACAAAAAGCATGGTGGCTCCACTTAGATTATTTCTAGACCAGCTTCTAATCCTTCGAATGGGAATTCGTTACAATTTAAGCAAACCCCTCTGGAATCAATCCGAGTCAAAGTAAGTTGAATAGAGGCGAGGGAAGCTCGGTGGAGCTTTGATACCCAAGGCCTCACCGGTATTACAAGGCGGCGCAGTCACGCATTCAACTTACAGAAACCTTCAAGAACTTTGAAGTATTCTTAAAAGAGTAACCAATATTTTTCGAATGACTTTCCTGTTAAGCTCGTTACCCTATCGGTCTCGTTCTAGTCAAAATTTTAGGCTCAGGTTCGCGTTTGGTGTCGTTTTCCTAAGGCGGGCAAGTAGAGAACGGTGATGAAATCCGAACCCTTATCTTGTATGGCCAGTCCTTGCCCTTTACTAGGAAATTAAAGCAGCTGTTTTCAAGTCCTCAACATATATTCATACAAAGGAAGACAATAACTCGCTGACAGGGGATTCACGAGTATTTCGATAAACTTACCTCCCGTACCAGACGGGGGATGAACCTTTGTAGTCAACTCGGGCCACGACTCCTATGTCATGTACGAACCCGAGGGGCCGAGGTGATATCTTAATCACCGTCCTTCTCTGCAAACAGTTTATATATAAACTACCCTTCCGTAGGGTTTAAAAATAATTTCTCAAAATTTAAAGTCCAAAGTCCAAAAAAAAAATAATATAAAATGCAAAAGAAAAAGAAAGTCTTAAAAAAAAATCTACAAAAATAAAAATGTCTCTCTTTTTTTTTAATAAAAAAAATCTTCTTCTTTTGCTCCTTTCGCCTTGCCTTTTACTCCAGTCTTTAAGTATTCACCAAAAGCTTTGGCAAAATTTTCTTTCGCTCTAAATTCCAAAATCTGAAAGAAAAAGACAAAAACCCAAAAACGTAAAGAAGAACAAATAAAAATAAAAACCTAAATAAAAAAAAAATCTAAAAAAAATCTAAAAAAAATCTAGCCTAAAGACAAGTCCGCGTCGGCGGCGCCAAAAATTTGGTAGGTTCGGAAACCTACAATAATAATACTGCAAGTGCACAGTGTCTAACTAGTAGATAATGACAAATACAGGTCGTTCCCACGAGGAGTGTGAAAATACTACTACTAACTAATACCAAAAACTAACAAATCAATAAGGTGATGTTTGACGATTTTTCAGATATTCGGGACAAAATGAAATAATAAATAATTCTAACAATAAACAAAATGGGTAACGGGTTGTTAAGGTTTTCGATTTCCACCAATTCAATCATATAAACTCGACTAATCTCTATTCATTACTCAAGACAAATTTCGAAATCAATCTCATGGAAGATAATATGTTTAAATTCTAAAATATGGTTTCTCCGCTGTAATTTCCTTCGCTTCACGGGTAATGATTCTAAAGTATTACATATCAATCCTAAAGCATATTGCGTCAAAGAATTTAACCAAGCACGCTATATCAATTGAAAAGTATAAGTAATCAAGAAAATCACATAATCGATTAAACACCAAGCTATATGAAGAGAAATCACTAATCAATGAATCATTATTAGAAATATCATCGTAGAGTTCATATAAATAAATTGGCTTCAATCTAAACCCTAACAAACAACTTAACAAACCATGAGAAAAGAAAACTCAAATACACCAAACCCTTGTCGCCTCTTCTCTCTGTCAACGGCTCTGCGACCGCCTCCTCCTTTTCATTTTGAAACAACACATAAATATAGCCCACAGATGAATTCACGTCGTCGCCACATCGCCTCCTAATAGAAGTCTGCCACGTGTCATGAAATACAATCCACCCATTAATATTGTGCCGCGTGTCATAATATGATGAAACATTGTAAAGTATTAGCGAATCTCCACTTTCCATAGTATATGACACCACCAAGTAAATGAATTAATTTCATTTAAAAAGCATGATATTTTCTTGCATGTGCTGGGCCCACCTTAACTGTATTTGCACAAATGACGTCATTTGGTCTCAAACATTTCTTCAGATTCTTTATATATATATAGAAACAGAACTTATGTAAGGACAAGATATGTTAATCTTTCCTTTTTATTCATTTGCACTTCATTTGCACGTGGTCATGGAGGTGATATTCTTCCATTCTTATGCTAACAATAATAAAATCACTCTTGACCAATCTTAGGTGGCATTAGTGTGCTGACGTCGACTCGCTTCACCATGCACTAATTGAAGAGCAAATTAAAACTTGTATGTCCATTGTGACCTCGGCTGTGAAATAATTCTATGTTGCTGATATATAGAAATACCAGGCCAGTATAATAAGTGCTGCTGATATATAGAAATACCAGGCCAACATTATAAGTGCTGCTGATATATAGAAATACCAGGCCAACATATTTGATCATTGTGGTTGTTGATATATGGAAATACCAGGCCAACCCCATTTCATCATTGTGGTTGTTGATACATGGAAATACCAGGCCAACCACGTTTCATCATTGTGATTGTTGATATATGGAAATACCAGGCCAACCACATTTCATCATTGTGGTTGCTGATATATGGAAATACTAGGCCAACCACATTTTTCAATTTTCGTCGCAAACACCATTAAGTCTCACATTTTGCTGTTTATTCGCTGGATGATCGAATTCACTTGTACTTTCTACAAAAGCACTAAAATAGTATTAGCAACTAAAATATTGTATTCTAACTAATATAAATATGGGTATAAAATGTAGCATTTACATGCTTATCAACACCCCCACACTTATATTTTGCTAGTCTCGAGAAAAACAGAGATATTATGCAATAGATTTTTTTTTTAATTAGTTCTAAGAAAAGTGAAAACCTGAAAAAATATAGATAATTACCCACTACCCCACACTTAAACATTACATTGTCCTCAATGTAATTGCGTCATCCAATGTAAAAATTAAGATGGGAAATACAAAAATAAACAATAAAAATAAGAGATAGAGTAGAGGGAACAAATCTGATGGGTTGACTCCCATGAAGCGAAATGTATTTGTTTCGCTACTTTCCAATAGCATGTAGTCTCAAACAAGGTGAGGTTGGTACCCCAAAGTAGACATCGAATCATATATATAGAGTCTAAAAATTTGAGGATCATCCCAACTAATCCGGTCAGCTGAAGATATGTCCCTGTAAACACTATAAACCTCCAAAACGGTATGTAAATTCATTCTCAATCGAAAACTGTAAGTGATATTCAAATAATGCACAGATGGTATAAGTAAATCATTCCCATACGCAAAAAATTCAGATGGTTTGACAGTTTTTATTGGCGTCTAAATCAGGTTCTAATTCAGCTGAAATAATTTCCGCGGAACAAGAGCTCAATGGAGCAATAATATCACGACTCATAGACCCATTATCACCTAAAACGGTTTCATTATTAATATCATCAAGACGAAAAAATTCATATTTTAATGGCTAAAGGGTCAAGGTCGGATCTTTCTCGACTGATGGAACTAGTGGAGACTCGGAAAAAACTAGAGGTTCTAATTTGGGGTTCCATTTATTAGTGTCTAGCAATGGTGCGGAGTCTAATAAGGCATTGACTTCACGAATAACACTATCATCATAAAAACCAAACCGAAAATGAGCTAAGCAAACCTCTAACGGATCTTCCAAGTGGCTCTTGTAAAAGCTTGCCGAGTACATACTTGCTTTTCGCCCGCAGCACTTCGGACTAAGGTACCTAAAAAAAATCAAACAAACAAACTGCGTAAAAAGAAATTAAGGAAAATATAAAAGAAAAATAAAAATAAATTATGTACAAAAACTAAAAATAAACTATATACAATGATATCAACTAGAGAGTATTTTGCAACCATCCCCCGGCAGCGGCACCAAAAATTTGATGTGTTTTCAAAGTTGTTGTAGTAATAAGATTCGTTCAAGACTTGTGAAAGCATATTTTAGACTTAATTTTTTATAAAAATATAGGAAACATAAATAAAAGTGATATGAAAAATATGGAGAAGACTGACACTATGGATTCCACTAATTACCAATATCAAAGTGATTTTATATTCTCTAATTATAATTATGCAAATCCTTCATTCAAATTGATTCTAAATATTGCAAAAGTTGATTTTTTTTTAGAAATAACAATTGTAAATCGAAAGTATGGGACATCAAAACCCTAGGCTAGCATGCTCCATTAATTGAAATAACAATTGTTTAACAAAAACCATTTTTTCTATTTATTTATCAAGGCAAACAATCATATAATAATTGCATAAATTAAATAAAATAGAGATTACCACATTTTATTGGAGAAATAGCTTCCTCCATCGCCCCAGAGGATGGGTGTAGCTCATCATTGTATAAACTTGCTCAAAGTATTGATTCATTCTCAAAATTTGTTTACAAAGATGAAATGGAGAGAAAATAATGAAAAATCGAGTGTTTGCAACGTTTATAATTGTTGCAAAACACTGTTACAAAGAACGATAGAAAATAACTGTTGTTGTTGTATCTCTGCAACCCTCGTGTGTCTGTCGTTGTCACTGTTAATAAACGACTGCCTCTGGTGGTCTTTTGTTCTTCGTGTTCTTCCTAGCAGCAGAAAAGTTTTCTCTTGAACACGATCAATCTCCTCTGTTGTTGTTATAAACTCTCCCAAACTCTCCAGAGCCCCTCTATGAGTCCCCAACACCCTATATATACCCAATAGAACCTCCAAATATCGCATTAAACTCTCAAATATTCTCTCATTACTCAGGTGATACAAATTATTTTCGGGGGGATTTTCTTTTCTGTTTTTTTGTTTCCACGCGCCTAGAGATGTATTACACACTCTATATCATTCATATCATGTTCCATAACAGGATAGACTCTCTCCAACACGTGAGAAACTCTGTGCAATTCAACTAAACCCGTGAAAACTTCATGAAGCTCTGTTTTTCTCCACGCGATGATTCTGCCAAATTTTGTCCAAAATAAAACCCATACCAACGTTATATAGTCATATCGCGTCCACCCATGAAGTTTCAGTGATTCAGTCTACCTCTAACCCATCCAAAATCTGATCGAAAAAATTTGCCAGGGGTGAAACTCTTCTTCCCGCCAAAAATGAAATTTGAAATGAAGAAGAAGGGTTGCCCTCTATCCGGTCTTGGGGTGCCTTCAGCAAATGGGTGCTATAGACAAATTTGGGTGCTGAGGATGAATTTGGGCTACGTATAACCTTGGGTGTCCCTTAGCCAAATCTGGGGTCCGTATAGCAAATGTCCTCCAGGGGTCCAAATAGCACTTTTTGAGCAACTTTTTCCACACAAGTGTATTTCTCCAAAAACACCTACACAAACATAAAAACACCATAATAAGTACAAAATCAAGCACTAGCAATAGAGACACTGAGGACAATTCAGACACAAAAATGTGTCTATCACCAACTAGCAATTGGGAAGAATGGATGGCTAAGCCATTAACATTCTCAACTAGAGACGTCAACCAGGAAGTCGAGATTCACAATGATCCGCTTGTGATCACCCTTCCAATCCACAGATGGAATGTTACGAAGGTACTCATTGATGGGGGCAGCTCGTTAAACGTGTTTGCTACGAACCCTACTTACGTATGGGTTAAACAGTTGAGCAAATGGATTCATCCACTTGCACAACATATGGTTTCACCGGAGCAGTCTCGAGACCAAAAAGAGAAATTGTCTTGCAGGTACGAACATGGCCTTTAGTGACCAACACAAGGTTCTGCGTCGTGGATGCACCTTCGCCCTACAATGTCATTATGGGACGACTACGGGTCCATCGTTTAAGATGGATGGCTTCGACTTATCACCAGTACCTTCGATTTCCAACACCCATGGGTGAAATGGAAATCAAAGGAGATCAATAAGATGCAAGGCTATGCAATCTAGCGGAGGTTAGGATCAACGAAGAAAGAGCCGTTGCACAGCAACACGAAAGGAAAAGACGAAAGGGGAACGCCAACGAAGTAAATGATGGAGGTTTTAAAGTCCCCGAAGCCCCTCAGCTCAAGAAGCAAGAACCTCCGCCACTCCGGTAGCGGACACTTCTGCTAAATGACAATTACAGAAATGCACTCCTCTACAACCTCAGAAACCAACCATTTCACCGGTGGAACCAACAAATAAAATCAACATCAAAACGGAGACTGAGCCAAAGATGATCAACATCGGAACTTTACTATAAGAAGACGAGGAGATGCAACTACAAAGGCTACTAAGGGACTACGTAGATGTATTTCCATGGTCAATGGAAGACATGCCAGGAATTGACCCGAATTTGGTCTCCCACCACCTTCGTCTCAAGGAATAAATGGCACCATTCAAGAAATGTATCCGTAAGGTGGCAGATATATACCAGGAAGCAGTGGAGAAGGAGTTAGAAAAACTCCTAGCAGCAGGATTCATACGGGAAGTCAAGTATCCCACATGGATATATAATATGGTGATTGTTCCATAGAAGAACGAAGGTGTACGTATCTGCATCGACTTTAGCAATCTCAACAAAGCATGCCCCAAGGATAGCTACCCGCTACCCAATATTGACCAACTGGTCAATACAACCGAAGGTCACCAGAGGATGTCCTTCATGGATGGTTACTCCGGTTACAACCAAATCGCCCTTGCAAAAGAATATCAATAGCATACTGCGTCACGAGGCTTGTATTGCTATACAAGGATGCCTTTTGGACAAAAGAACTCGGGGGAAACATACCAGCGACTGGTAGACAAAATCTTCAAGCCATGGATATGCAAGATACTAGAAGTCTACGTTGACGACATTCTTGTCAAAAGCAAAGATGCAAATATCACCTATCAGACCTAAGGGAGATATTCGAAGCTATGAGAAACTTTCACATGAAAGTAAACCCGGAGAAATGTACGTTCGGAGTTACCTCAGGAAAATTCCTAGGCACCCCGAAAGGGTCAGAGCAATAATAGAGATGCCACCTCCAAGAACGTTGAAAGGAGTACAAAAACTAAATGGAATCTTAGCCCCCATGGGAAGATTCATAGCACGATCATCAGACAAATGCAAAGCATTTTTCGATACACTAAGGAAAGGAAGCAGGTTCATGTAGACCACGGAATGCGAACAAGCCTTCCAAAAAATTAAGGAGTACCTGGCCTCGATACCTATTTTACAGAAACCGGAGCCAGGTGAGATTCTCACCCTCTACTTAGCAGCAACAAGCTACGATGTAAGCGCAGTATTGGTATGAGACCAAGGGAAAGGAGAAAAACCTCTCAATTACATCAGCAAAACACTCAGTCCAGCGGAGCGTAACTACACCAAGGTGGAACAACTCATATATTCCTTAATTGTGGCAACACAAAAGCTAAGGATATATTTTGACGCACATACCATCTGAATCTTCACAAAGGCTCAGATAGGTCAAATCCTCGGTAGCGCGGAGAAAATTGGAAGAGTGGCAAAATGGAATGCCATTATTAAACAGTTCCAAATAATTTTCGAAACAAGGAAAGCTGAGAAATCACAAATCTTAGCAGATTTTCTGGCAGATTCACCTCTCAATGATGAAGCGGAAATAGACGATATTCCAGGAATGAAGGAAGACAAGCAAGATCCGGAGGACTTATTGGAACCTCAGAATTCACGGAGGTGGGAGACCTTCGTAGATGGATCCTCTAATGGAGAAGGCGTAGGCATTGGGATTGTGATAACAACCCCTACTGGAGATCGACTCATTTACGCATTCAACAACATAACATTCAGGCATGTGTGCGGAAAAGACAACAGACACGCAGATGCCTTAGCATTTATATCCTCAATGTTGAGGGACATAAATACCACCACGGTACAAATTGTAAGAGTATACGAACCTTCAATAGAAGGACCCATCTCAGGCATTGAGGAGGCTTTGGCCATTCAAACTCGGGCCATGAGAGAAGCAGAAAAAAAAGAAACGAGCGAAGAAGAGAAACAGTCAGACGAAGAATCAAAGGAGTTTGACGAAGATCAATCCATGCCATATGAGGGCAGCGGAAACGAAGCAGAAGATTACTGGAGAATTCTAATCCACCAGTACCTTGACAAAGGTATACTACTAACTGACGTTAAAGAAGCTCGAAAACTCGAGTCAAAGGCAGTAATGTACAAACTCCGTGATGGGATAATATATGAAAGGTCATTTCTCGGACCTCTGATGCGGTGCCTCTCACGAACCGAAGGAAGAAGAATACTCCATGATGTACACAGGAGGGACGCTGGCAACCACATCGGAAGAAGGTCCTTGGCGGTTAAAGCCAAAATGCCAGGATACTACTGGCTAAGCATGGATGAGGATTCAAAGAATGTGGCAAAGCGGTGCGAAATATGCCAACGCTTCGCCAAGAAGATCAAAGCACCAGCAACAGAGCTTCACCCGGTTATCATCCCTTGGACATTTGTCAAATGGGGGGTTGATATCGCCGGACCTCTGATAAAGGGAACTTCAAAAAGAAAATATCTTATCGTGGCTACGGATTACTTCGCCAAGTGGGTGGAGGTAAAGCCTTTGGCAAGAATTAGAGACACATATGTCTTCAAATTCTTGTTTGAGCAAATCATATGCAGGTTCGGAATACTAGCCGCCATAGTCTCAAACAATGGCAAACAACTGCAAGGAAAGAACTTCGACATGTTGTTCGATATCTTGAACATTTAAAAGAACAATATATCCTAAGAGCAATGAAAAAGCGGAGGAAACCAACAAAACCATACCAATGAACTTAAAGAAGAAGCTCGGAGTATACAACTGCGCTCCTTACGTCTCTGATCCTAGCAGGATACTACGTAGTTGATTCCCTTATCTTATCTCACCCACAACTAAGAGTTGCTACGATCCAAAGTCGAAGACTTTAATAAACAAATTTGTATCACACATAAAAGTCTAAGGTAATAGATAAATCTGTCTCCCACAGAAATACCTACAATTTTTTGTTCCGTCTTTTGATAAATCAAGGTGAACATGAACCAATTGATAAACCAGACTTATATTGCCGAAGAACATCCTAGTATTATCAATCACCTAACCATAATCTTAATCGATTAGCGAAACAAGATATTTTGGAATCACAAACGATGAGACGAAGGTGTTTGTGACTACTTTTTTTATCTTGCCTATCGGAGAAATTAATCTCAAGCCAATCTTACGATTGTACTCAAATACGACAGAAACAGCAAGATCAGATCACGCAACTACAAAGAAAATAGTTGGGTCTGGCTTCACAATCCCAATGAAGTCTTCAAGTCGTTAACCTACAGGGTCTCGATAGAAAACTAAGGTTAAAGGAGAATCGACTTTAGCTTATACAACTAGTATCACACAGGAGGTGTGGGGATTAAGTTTCCCAGTTGCTAGAGTTCTCCTTTATATAGTCTTTCAAATCAGGATTTTCAATCAATGTTAGCTTAGTAACAAAGCATTCAATATTCACCGTTAGATAAAAACCTGATTAGATTCAAGCTAATATCTTTCAACCATTAGATCGAACTTAGCTTGTTACACACAAATGAAATGCACATTTATTTAGATTTGTGTAACCGTACCCAAACATGTACATTTAGTTGGTTCAACAGTAGTTAACCAAATGGTTAGCCATATGAGCACTTTCATATTAACCATATTCATCTTAACCATAGCTAGTTCAAATGACTTAAGAGAACTAGTTAGAGAGTTGTTCAATTGGTTAAATCTCATAGATTATATAAGACACGGTCCAAGCAAAAACAATTTGATTCACTCGAATCAATTCATGAACTTTATAGCCACGGTTTTCAATTATGCATTCCTTAGTTTATATAAGTTTGAGTTCACGAATAATCGTTTTTTAGAAACTAACCCACTTAAGTACGCATACTAATACGCGGACTTAAGTACCCAGAATAAGTTTGTTTTCAGTTCACAAACTCAAGCAGAAATTCACGGGATGTGAATTTCCTACAGTGCGCGTACTGGTATGCGGACTTCAGTTTCGGTACTCCTGAGCAGCAAAGTACGCATACTTTGGTTCAAGGAATAAGGACTTACACACGTATGAGTTATCACATAATGTTTATATCATTTCAAAGTTATATTCTAAACTCTCATTTCAACCATTGAAACATTCTTAGAGGACGTTATATAGTTGTTGTTCACAAGCTATTTTTCGTCAAACCGATTTTAAAGTAATTGAAACTAATATGAATTTCGTCACTAGTAAATATGAACTTGGCCAAAGCGAAAGCTTACCAACACATATTTCGAGAAATATATAAGCGAGATAAACTCGGCTCGAAATAACAAATGTGTATAATCATAGTCTATATAGCAATACGACTTTTGTCTCAAGATATGAGATAGAGTAGATAGACTTTTGAGATATAGATAAGTTCAAGTCTCCAAATACCTTTTAGTCGATGAAGTTCCACCAGTTCCTTGAGTAGTTTTCGTCTTTGTATGATGATCGCCATGGAGTCTAGAGCTCAACTACACTTTCTATCCTAGTCCGAGACTTAGCTAATAGTAGACAAGAAATCAAGACTTATAGTTTTGATCAATAACATTGACAAACATGCTTGAGATAGCAACGCATGCGAGTTCGACCAAGCAGTTTTCTAACAATCTCCCCCTTTGTCAATTTTAGTGACAAAACTATCAATACATATGGAATACAAAATAAATAAACAAGCTTTTGTAGCTTCTCTTCCATATGCATGATCTCCTTGGTTCTTCAACATTACTCAAAAGCTTCGTCACTTCCAAGTACTCCAATGATTTCAAAGGTTGTAAGTTTATCATCATCGTTGTTGAAAATCCGTAGCTATAACAGTGTGAAAACAAGAGTTCTCAATCATTGTTACACAGTGTCATAGTATTATTACACGGCATCAAAGTTCAAGTGTATCACAACTTCGACAACAATACTATGGTGATATGTATCACTCCCCCTTAGTAAATACTCAATCTCACATGGAAACCCACTCCCCTTATATAATGATCCTAAAACCATATGTATTTGTAGTGTGAATTACACATTAATTCTCCCCCGTTTTGTCAATAAAATTGACAAAGATACGAAAACTAGTGGGATCCTAATGAAATTTCCATAGAGACATTTCATGACCAAAAGAAAACACATATCAACTTTTTAGATGCCATCATATAGCCGAGGATAAATGCATTCATCAAGGAGTTTATAAAGATTCAAGATAACCCCTATAATATTCCACAACCGCACTTCCCACAAAGATTTGGCAATTAAGCACAAGTTCAATTAAGAACTCTCCCCCATAAAATGTTATTCCCGAAAGAACAACAAGAGTGACCTTACTTTCACAAGAAAATAAGGATTTCTTTGGACATAACAAATCACATACGAATATGAATTTGAATCCAAAACACTCAATTAAATTAACCACGAGAAAAACCATGATTAATTTAATCAGAAATTCTCAATACAAGAGAACTTATGGAGCCGCACAGTATATACATAAAAATACGGATCATGGAAGATCAATATTGTGGAATAGACAAGGATTCATTCTAATTTGCATCACTATTTGCACAGTGACATATAATAGACATAATCCTCGTAAAAAAAAGTTCATCCTATCTTCCATCAATATTTGCATAATGATATACAATAGTCTTAACTTTTGTAATGTCAAAAGTTCATTCTTTCTTCTATAAATACTTGCATATCGACATGTGCAAGACTTAACATTTGACAAAGTATGGGACAATCATAGTTCACGGATGCAAACACACATATCCCAAAAAAAATTGCAATATATAAAACCATAAATATTAATACTAAAAATCATCTTTCAAACAATTTTAGAATTTAACCAAATAAACATAAAAAATAAAGATGAAAACGTTGGACATAGCTATGTGTAATCACAATAATGCCTATTCCAAACTCTAGTTATTCTTCCTAAAAGCAAAAGAATAAAATTTTCATAAGAAGATTTACTAGACATTGAGGCCTCTGAAAAATTCTTTATCGTCCCCGAACTCTTTGTCGTCAACCGCCATGGGTACATATGGTTCGTGAAGAAATGAGTCAATTCCAACAAATCTTCTAGGCTGAAGATGTCGAACTAGGGACTTCTGAATTTTAAGAGTTCTAAAAAAAAAGCCTTTATTTGCTGAATCTCCTTCCTTGTCTCCTTTAACTCTTCAAGAACATCAGAAAACTTCTGAGAATTTGAAGGAACAACTCTTGTCTTCCTCACATTCCTCCTTTTTCTTTTCAAAGTTGAAGGTGTCAGAGATTTTTCTTTTTCCTTCAAGATTTATGGCTTAACAATCATATTAACATCTTTTCCATCAGAAGACATGATGCTTGGAGTATTCATACGCGCATGAGTTTGTGAGAGGAAATCACAAAATAAGCTCAACAAGCAGTCTTTGATTAAAGAGAGTTTTAGAGAAGGAAAAGATATGTAGGGTTACGAAACCTATAAACACATAGGTTCGTGGACACACAACTCTCAACCCTATAAAAGGAAGAATTTTCTATTTTAACCCTCTTTTTATTGACTAAACAAAATCAATTAGATGTGAAAAGAAACGTGAATTCCAGACTTTGTTTAAACAAAATTAAAATAAAGACAACTAAAGAAAATTTTTTTGTTTTTCTTAAAGCCTGAGATATGCAAGATCTTGTCTCTTTTTAATCAGGCACATGGGACAAGATGCACTTACCAACACAATTTAAGTTGTGCTGGGATGAACAATAACTTGTCCATCATATCCCTTTTGATCGTAATTCATAGAACCCTGTTTCTCATACTTCTTAGACCACAACTTTCTTTCCAATGGTCTTATTTTGTCCTTGGAAACTAACTTGTTAGACGAAGATAAAATCTTACATACCTCAGCGGTCTTTTGAGCAAGTTTGAGCTTGTTTGCTAATCGATTTGCTTTTCGTTGAAGTTTGTTGACATGCCTCAATTTGTGTTTATACTTGTAACAATTTGATAATTCATGACATTTGAGTGAACAATATGAGCATGTCAATCTTTGATATTATTCAGGCATCTGAGATGTGCAAGCTGCTAGACACAAAGTGGAACCTGAAACATTACACAAAGAGTTTCCAATAGTATGGTCAATTTTTTCTTCCAGATTGGCTGAGTTTTCTTCTGAAATAATATCAAGATTGATGTATGTATTGCTATAATTATCAAAATCAATATTTTCACAAAGAAGTGCAACACTTGATTTTTCGTCTTCATTGGAATCATAGTTGTCAGATATTTCATCAAGAGTTGCAGCAAAAACTTTGTTCCCAGTGTATTTCTTTCGATTTGGACACTCATTTGCAAAATAACACCTAAACCTTTGCACTTAAAGCACTGAGGCATATCCTCGTCATCAGTTTCATCATTCTCCCTATTTTTAGGAGGAACACGATTATGGGGTTTATCCGATGATCTGGATTTATCTCTGGAGAACCGTTTACTTCTCTTCAACAGAAGATCCCTAAACTTTCTTGTGATCAACGAGACTGACTTGTAAAGATCTTCATCTGATGAATCAGCCTTAGAAAGATCATCTTCAGAGATGCAAACACTTTTACTTTTATCAAGTAATTTAGTGTTCTTTAGTGCTTTGAAAGCAACATCCTTACTAGACTTGGACGTATGCTCATGACCAAAGATCTTTAATTTCCCAACCAGAGTATTTCTGGATAGCGTTGCCAGATTATTTCCTTCAACGATGGCATGCTTCTTAGAATCGTATCTGGATGGCAGCGATCTGAGAATTTTCATCACAATGTCCTTTTCAGGAATAGTCTTACCCAATGAAAAACATGCATTAAAAGTTTCAGACACTTTGTGATTAAACTCATCAAAGGTTTTCCCAATCAGAATTTAGGTTTTGAAGCCTAGCTTCTTTCTCACTGGTATTTCCTTCAAATACGGTTTCTAAGATATCCTAGGCTTCTTTAGACTTTGTGCACGTAGTCACATGGTATTGAAGATCTGGGGTTATGGCATGTATGATAGCATTTAAGCCGTCAGAGTTTTTCTTTGCAGCAAGGATTTCTTCCGGACTATATTTAAAAATATCCTTAGGTATAGATACATCGCCTTATGTATTAGCAGGAGCATCATAGCCATTAACAACACTTACCCATGTTTGAAAATCACGAGCTTGAAGAAAAGCACGCATAACGATTTTCCACCATAAGTAGTTTGAGTCGTCGAATACTGGTGGTACGTTTATGGAGATAGAATTCCTGTCCATAGAGTCAGATCGCTACAAACACAGATTTATAAGGTCTTTAAACGTGTTTGCCTGCTTTGATACCGATTGAAAAAGCGGGGGTCTAACAACCACACCCAATTTTCACTTAGCAATCTGTATGGACAAACTCCAATATACTTTTAAGAGAATCAACTAGATAGTCAGTCTCAATCTTAATAAAAGTATATCAAAGAGTTATATCTCTCTTTCTCGATTCAATACTTACTCAAGCAAATAGAAATCTGCGAGTCTAATTGAATACAAGAGAAAGCACTTGAACGGTACCAAAGACCAATGTTCAAGGATCAATCAATTTCAATCAACAACCATAAGTTGGATTTCCCAATTGATCGACTCAACGCACAACCTATGATATTTCAATTATATAACAAAATATAATGCGGAAAAGAAATAACACAGACACCAGAAGTTTTGTTAACGAGGAAACCGCAAATGCAGAAAAACCCCGGGGCCTAGTCCAGATTGAACACACACTGTATTAAGCCGCTACAGACACTAGACTACTACAAACTAACTTCGGTCTGGACTCTAGTTGAACCCCAATCAATCTCACATTAATCCAAGGTACAGTTGCGCTCCTTACGTCGCTGATCCCAGCAGGATACTACGTACTTGATTCCCTTAGATAATCTCAACCACAACTAAGAGTTGCTACGAACCAAAGTCGAAGACTTTAATAAACAAATTTGTATCACACAGAAAAAGTCTAAGGTAATAGATAAATCAAGGTGAACAGGAACCAATTGATAAACCAGACTTATATTCCAGAAGGACATCCTAGTATTATCAATCACCTCACAATAATCTTAATCGACTAGCGAAACAAGATATTGTGGAATCACAAACGATGAGACGAAGGTGTTTGTGACTACTTTTTTATCTCGCCTATCGAAAAAATTAATCTTAAGCCAATCTTACGATTATACTCAAATACGATAGAAACATCAAGATCAGATCACGCAACTACAAAGAAAATAGTTGGGTTTGGCTTCACAATCCCAATGAATTCTTCAAGTTGTTAACCTACAGGGTCTCGATAGAAACCTAAGGTTAAAGGAGAATCGACTCTAGATTATACAACTAGTATCACACAGGAGGTGTGGGGATTAGGTTTCCCAGTTGCAAGAGTTCTCCTTTATATAGTCTTTCAAATCAGGGTTTGCAATCAATATTAGCTTAGTAAAAAATCATTCAATATTCACCGTTTGATGAAAACCTGATTAGATTCAAGCTAATATCTTTCAACCGTTAGATCGAACTTAGCTTGTTACACACAAATGAAATGCACGTTTATTTAGGTTTGTGTAATCGTACCCAAACATGTACATTTAGTTGGTTCAACAGTAGTTAACCAAATTGTTAGCCATATGAGCACTTTCATATTAACCATATTCATCTTAACCATGACTAGTTCAAATGACTCAAGGGAACTAGTTAGAGAGTTTTTCAATTGCTTGGATCTCATAGATTATATAAGACACAAACGAAGCAAAAATTATTTATGAACTTTATAGCCATGGTTTGGAATTATGCATTCCTTAGTTTATATACGTTTGAGTTCACGAATAATCGTTTTTAGAAACTAACCCACTTAAGTACGCATACTGGTACGCGGACTTAAGTACCCAAAATAAGTTTGTTTTCAGTTCGCAAACTCCAGCAGAAATTCATAGGATGTGAAATTCCGACAGTGCGCGTACTGGTACGCGGACTTCAGTTCCGGTTTTCCTGAGCAACAAAGTACGTATACTTTGGTTCAAGGAATAAGGACTTACACACGTATGAATTATCACACAATTTTTATATCCTGTCAAAATTATATTCTATACTCTCATTTAAACCATTGAAACATTCTTAGAGGACGTTATAGTTGTTGTTCACAAGCTATTTTTCGTCAAAGTGATTTTCAAGTAATTGAAACTAATATGACTTTCGTCACTAGTAAAGATGAACTTGGCCAAAGCGAAATCTTACCAACACATAGTTCGAGAAATAGATAAGCGAGAAAAACTCGGCTCGAAATAGTATATAATCATAGGCTATATATCAATATGACTTTTTTCTCAATATAGGAGATAAAGTAGATAGACTTTTGAGTGAGAGATAAGTTCAAGTCTCCACATACCTTTTAGTCGATGAAGTTCGACCAGTTCCTTGAGTAGTTCTTCGTATTTGTATGATGATCACCATGGAGTCTAGGGCTCAACTACACTTTATATCCTAGTCCGAGACTTAACTGATAGTAGACTAGAAATCAAGACTTATAGTTTTGATCACTAATATTGACAAACATGCTTGAGATAGCAACGCATGCGAGTTCGACCGAGTAGTGCTCTAACACAACATCCTATAAGCTTATTGAACCACAAGAAGGTCATCTACGGGAAAAACTCCATTCTTCTTGACCTACGGAGCTGAGGCAGTCATCCCAACGGAGGTAATACTTCTAACAATAAAAATAGAGGCTTGGGAGAAAAATCTAACAATAGACCTGATGTTAGAAAAGCTGGATGACCTAGAAGAAAGAAGGGAGGTAAACCCTGCAAAAAGATGGTAAACTATCAATGGAGGCCAGCTCGGGAATACAACAAAAGGGTCATCCCTTGGATCTTTGTGGTGGAGGAGTATGTGCTACGTCATATCAAAGAAAGAAATCTAGCTCCAACATGGGTCGGGCCCTACATTATACACGACATCGCTGGGAAATGATCTTACTATCTAAGAACCCTAAAAGGAGAAATGCTACAACATCCCTGGAATACAATGTACCTAAGAAAGTACTACCCGTAAGAGAATGGTGGTTACTCAGGAGAAGAAAGGAACGGGCAATATCCCACTGGATAAAATCGTAAAACCATAATCTTACATATTCATGATCCAGCAATCAGATGACTATTGAGGCTCATGTCTCTTGTCGAAGCATGAAAGCTCATTCCATAAGAGTCTCTGACTGAGTATATTTCTCTCAGAGCATACATGAATATGCAGTCTCTCAACTGAGGCAACGGCATATTTCATGAATACTGAGCAATTTCAGTAATCACTTTTATATAGAATCGAACGATTGGACGGCTCCTAGACAGCTTGCCTGCTAGTATAGAGCGATAACATCTTCAGGATGTAACAATGTTTTCCCTGACTGTATAAAAGACATGTGTATAGAATCTTAATGATTGGACGACTCCTAGACAGCTTGCCTGCTAGTATAGAGCAATAACGTCTTCAAGATGCAACAAGGTTTTCCCTGACCATATAAAAGAGATATGACGTTTCAACAAGCTCATATCTCTCAATTCTCAGATAATTAATGCTCCTAGACAACATTCCTGCTAGTATAGAGACATCAATTAATTATCTCTAATCGTTAACTGAATATTCAGCAATATTCTACGATTCTTCGTAATATTTCGTCACTTCAATTTGTGGTTCTTCCCAACAGAATTCCACGGGTTAGTGATAAATATTCAACGTGCGGGCATCTGAGCAGCTCTCGAGTAAGCCCCGACCAAAATGGTACAACTGTACTCAGCAATAATGTACAAACGAGCACCTGAATGCACAAACGAGCATTCCAAAACACGAAGGAACGATGAACCTATGCAACATAGGAAGAAAATAATAAATAATAAAATATTAATCGAGGCGCCGGGAGACTGGCCCACTGGACGGTCGGTCGTGCCATGGCCAGTCCCACGCCCAATTTTATATTTTATCGTATTTTATTATTTTCTCTGATCTCATGAAAATCCCTTCATTTGAGCAAATCTCCTTCGTCTCAAGGAAACTCCCCAGTCTCATGGTGTTTCCTCGTATCAAAGAAATAATAATAAATTAGGAAAGATGTCCTGGGACCAGACTCACTAGCCGGCCGGCCATTCCCTAGCCGTGGCCGGTCCCAACCTCATGACTCCTTATTATTTTATTATTATTTCCCTCATCCCATGAAAATTCCTTGAATTCATGAAATTTCCCTCAAGTCATGAAAATAATGTAAAAGTTAGGGAAACTCGTGGGACCGGGTCCTAGCCGGCGGGTCATACCCTTGACGGTCCCACACGCCCCTTATTTTATTATTATTATTTTTTATGTTTCCCTCATCTCATGGAAACTCACTGATTTCAACAAGTTCCTTGGGACGGGCTCTTGATTTTATGATATTTGCCTAAAATCATGAAAAATATAATAAAAATGGGAAAAGTGCCTTGGGACGGGCTCTTTGGCCGGCCAGCCATGCCTTGGCCATAACCGGTCCCACACTTCATGAATCCTTATTTTATTATTATTATTTCTATAATCTCATGGAAATTCCTTAACTTCATGAAATTCCTCAGTTTCATGATATTTCCCTCACATCAGGGAAAATATATAAAATTGGGAAAGGTGCTGCGGGGCCGAGCTTGCTAGCTGTCCGGTCATGCCCTAGCCGTGTCCGGTCCCGCACCTTGCGATTCCCTATTTTATTAATTATTTTTCATCTCATGAAGATTCCCCAATTTCAGCAAAACCCTGAATCCTTCATATTTTCTCAAAATGTTGCTCAAACGCGCATCAGAAAATATCGAAATACTCAGGACTGAGACACGAACATTATGGTGACACAGGCATGTCTCCTTGACCGACCAAGGCTGGACCTAATTTTCTCAATTGCTCATATTGGGTCCAAACTCTTCCCAAACAGCTTGGAGTTTGCTCAAACGACCATCAGCTGGTCCCATGATCACCAAGGGTCGGTCTCATGCCCCCTTGGTCGGTCCCTCATCTCTCCATAATCAGGTTTTACTATCTGAAGCTCACACGATCACTATTTTAATAAATGATTAAACCAGCATTTAATCATCTTTTCACCAACTGGTCTTCAGGAGACTTTGGTATTTTTCTCACTTGGGCATCTTGGAGCTACACGGTCGATTCATCATCCCATGTAGCCGGTCCCTCCTTCATATCATGAACGAGTTTAAATAAATCATCAATCAATCATCAATTCAGCAATTGATCAAAATTAGGGCTTTGAATCCAAGGTTCATAATTCCAGATTCAAACACTAAATTTTATGTTGATCCCATGGTCAGCATTCTAATTAATTATACTTGGTTCGGTCCCCATTAATATTTATTTGGTCCTGCTACCAATACTTCATCAAATAAGCAACATTCGCTCAGACGAGCAATATTTGCTCAGACTAAGGAATATTGGTTCAACTACCAATATTCAATAATTCATCAAACGAGCAACATTTGCTCGCATGATGGAATATTGGTTCAACCATCAATATTCAACGATTCATCAAACGAACAATATTTGTTCACTTTAGCTATCAACATTTATTCTAGAATTATACCTCTGTCTCAACAGACCCGTTCAATTCGTGAGTCTCAGAAAATTTACAAATCACATTCGACTCAACAATACATGGACTCATCGTCCCATGAAGTCAGCAACTGACTAACTAAAACCACGAGACACCAATCGTGTCACATGGGGGGATATTAACTAGGGTTTTGGTATGGCGGTCTACGACGCATGTGTTCATGCATGCGATGAGAATGTGAGCAAGTCGTGCAATCATTTGAAGGAGTTAGCAAAGTAGTGTATGGAAAATCAACCAAATCTCCGCACGATGAGCAACTGGTTTTGGAACGATTTCCCACTTCCCCACTCTTTAACTTCAACAACTGTCACACTTCATGGGATCTAGTTGTTCACAATTCCAACAATATAAATAAGTCCCTGAATCCCGATTGAAACAAACAAGAATTTTTCGACAAGTTCATACAGACAATCTTTCGTCTACACGAACTCATCGTCTGAGCAATCACTCTCAACTGAGTAAAATTCAATCATTCAGATCTTTCTTACGCAGAATACATAACACACCTACAATCTTCGATCACCATTGATCTCACACATTTCTCAGCTTCCCTCCTACAGATCGACCCATCTCCCTCTTTGTGACCGAATTGACTCTGGAACGACCATTGACTTGTTTAGTCCGGAGTCCTACAGATTGATCTCTCGAATCTAAGCACTCCCTTCTTGCAGTGAATCTGTGTGAGATTAAACATTTCGCTCGACTCAAGGAGTCTCCTCCGTACGGTCGTATCCTCAATTCCGTAAAAACCAGAAAATCGTTTTTTCCCCATCTACACCCACGATGTTCTATCCCCGACCAAAGCTATTATGGACCTTACTAATTAATGGAAGAAACTTTTGCTAAAAAATTAGCTTTTATTATTACAATTGGGTTAGAACTGACACCCTCCGTCAGGAGTGACGATGAGGCAAGGTAAGGCATTACTGCGCATATGTTCATCTCGGATCCTCGAGGTGAAGGCTCCTTTCATGAGGCATAGGAAAAAAATAAGATATCCCCCATAGAGATACTTTGTCGAAGTAAAGCAGCCATCGTGCTGAACGCGTATGGTTACAGGAAAATTATTACCCACGTAGGAACCTTTGCCACATGGTACCTTCTGGCCAAAGGATACCCTGGTAGGACGTTGAATGTTCCACCAAAGGTTAAACAAACCTTAGCACCTTGTGATGACTCGATTGTGCGATCAATTAGACACATTACGTCTAAAAACAAGATATTCATGCAATAATATAGGTGACATAATAATTTTACCAAGATATATCTAACAAAGTTGCATAACAGATGACGAAGGTTCAAATCACCACAAAGCATTGTTTCGAAGAAAGGATATATCTTATCTAAGGAAAGACATCTCAGCTGAGGACATAAAACAACAAAGACGAGTTTTACCTAAACAAAGCTCAAAACAAATCAAGGATAAAGAAGACGAGGAAAGAGAACTCCGTCAGCTTGGAGATCAGCTTCAGCTTTAGATGGTAGATTTTCGACAAGGGTTAAAATCGTAAAACCATAATTATGCATGCTCCTGATCCAGCAATCAGATGAGTATTGAGGCTCATGTCTCTCATTGAAGCATGAAAGCTCATGCCACAAGAATCTCTGACTGATAATACTGTCTCTCAGAGTATACGTAGATGTGTAGTCTCTCAGCTGAGGCAACGACACATTTCATGAATACTCAGCAATTTCAGTAATCACTTCTATGCAGAATCGCAAGGTTGGACAGCTCCTAGGCAGCATGCCTGCTAGTATAAAGCAATGATGTCTTCAGGATGTAACAATGTTTTCCCTGACTATATAAATGTGACGCTTCAACAGGCTCATATCACCTGAATAATTAATGCTCCTAGACAATCGTACTAGTATAAAGTTATCAATTAAATATTCCTAAGTTATTAGATTCATTAACTGAATCCCTGGAGAATATTCCACATCATTTATAGTATTTCGTTAATTCAATTCGTGGTTCTTCCCAGCAGAATTCCATGGGTTAGTAATAAATATTCGACGTTTGGGCATCTGAGCAGCTATCGAGTAAGACCCGATTAAAATGGTGCAGGTGTACTCAGTAATAATGCACAAACGAGCACCTGAATGCACAAACGAGCATTCCAAAACACGAAGGAACAATGAATCTATGCAAAATGGGATGAAAAATAATAATAAAATATTAACAAAGGCGCTATGGGACTGGCCTCACCGGTTGGCCAGTCCCACACCTAATTTTATATTTTATCATGTTTTATTATTTTTCTCTGATCTCATGAAAGTCCTTTCATTTGAGCAAATCTCCTTCGTCTCAAGGAAACTCCCTAGTCTCATGGTGTTTCCTCATGTCAAAGAAATAATAAAAATAAGGAAAGGTGTCGTGGGACCGAGCTCACTAGCCAGATGGCCATGCCCTAGCCGTGGCGGGTCCCACACCTCATGGTTCCTTATATGTATCGTAAAAATGGCTCCAAACCCACAGGTTTGCGGTACAGCTGTCCCTCGATCATCGAATATATCCAAGCATTCTTTTTCACCTTTGAAGCGATATGCTCATCTTCTGGGAGTTCGCCGGTTGTCAAATACTGGATGTAAGGATGACGCCAGTCTGCAACGTTTTCAGCATGATTGCATGAATCATCTATCACTGGACTGTCAATATCCATATTGCTGTCGATGTTCTCGGTATCTCCCTGTGCTGATGTAGCTGCCATCTCGCCCCCACTAGCGTGTTCGAGAGTCAGAACAAAGTGGCTGTCGGAGATGCTAGGTAACTCTTGGAAATCCACTACAACGAATCGGGTGGTATCAGTTTTGACTGCTGAAGAAAGATATGCTAAGGCATATGCGTGCATGTTTTCCAGCCGTGGTCGCTTCCCAATAGAAAATTGTTCGAACTCGTTTGCCAGCTCCTTCATCCGGTCCAGGTAAAGGGTCATCCTCTCTTCCTTGGCTCTGTAGGTCCCCAGAAACTGGTTAACTACTAGCATGGAATCAGTTACCAGCTTCACGTTCTTCGCATCTAACTGTTTGACAGACTTTAAACCGATAATTGCAGCTTCATATTTAGCTTCATTGTTTGATGATTGAAAACCCAGCCTGGTCGCTTTCTCGATCCTCGAACCTTCAGGAGTAAGGATGAGACATCCAACTCCAGCTCCACCAACATTCGATGACCCATAAGTATATACGTTTCAGGTGTATCCACCTCCATTACGGACTCGCTCCCAGTCTGATCAGTGGCTGACTCTATGGGTTTGAAAAACTCCTCCTCTTCTGTAGCAACCGTTTCTATATCGTCCACAGGAAAATATGCTAGCAGTGCAGCCAGAACGTGTCCCTTATCTGCAGTTCCGGCTTCGTACTTGATTTCATACGCCCCCAGAAAATTTGACCATATGGCTAGTCGGCTAGAATCATCAGCACGTTACAGGATTCTCTTCAGCGGGTATTCAGAGTAGACTACGATCTGCCTCCATTGGAAATAAGGCTTGAGGCGACGAGATGTATGCAACAATGCAAGTGCTATCTTCTCAATTTTCTTATACCGTGTTTCCGCCCCCGTCAAAGATTTACCGACGAAGTAAACATGCTTTTCATGTGGATCCGTAACAAACAGCACTGCACTTACAGCGTTCTCCATTGCGGCCATATAAATTCCGATAGGTTGTCCAGTTTTTGGACTCACCAAAACTGGGGGGGGGGGAGGTTGACAAATAATGTTTGATCTCGTTGAAAGCTTTCTCGCACTCATCCGTCCAGCCAAAATTCACCGCTTTCTTCAAAACATCAAAGAATGGTTTGAATCGATCCGACGAGCGTGAAATGAAATGATTCAAAGCTGCTAGTCGTTCTGCTAGCTTCTGGACCTCCTTTTTCGTTCTTGGGGATGGAATTTCTCTGATGGCTCTGATTTGCTCCGGATTTGCCTCGATTCCTCTGTGCGTCATCAAGTATCCAAGGAACTTTCCCAAGGATAAACCAAACGAATTTTTTTTTGGATTGAGCTTCATTCGATATTGCCTCAATATATCAAACGTCTTCTGCAGATCAAGGAAATGTGACTCCTTTTGCTCAGATTTCACTACCATATCGTCGATATATACTTCCATCGTCTTCCCAATCAGATCTTTGAACATATGGTCTACCAAATGTTGGTAGGTTTCCCCTGCGTTCTTTAGCCGGAATGACACTATAGTATAGCAGTAAACTCCTCTGTCAGTCACAAACGCAATATGCTCTTGATCTTCCTCGAACAAAGGTATTTGGTTATACCCTGAGAAACCGTCCATGAATGACAGTCTCTTGTACCCTGAGGTTGCATCCACCAAATCTTTTATCTTCGGTAGCGGGTACGGATCACTCGGACATGCTTTATTCAAATCAATAAAATCGATACAGACATTTTACCATTCTTCATTGGAACGGGTACGACATTAGACATCCAGCGAGGATACTGCACTGGTCGAATAAAGCTTGTTTCCAACAACTTTTCGACTTCTGCAGTAACTCCATCTTTTTTGCCTTTCGCCATATTCCTGATTTTCTGACGAACTGGATGAAACTTCTCATCGATATTCAGCCCGTGGCAGGATACATTCGGATCTATCCTAGGCATCTCATCAAAACTCCATGCGAAAACGTCGGCGTTTGCCCTTAGCAATGTAACCAAACCATCACGTTCATGTGCAGGAAGATCTGCCCCTACGAACGTTTTTTTGTGCTCCTCATCTCCAATCTGGACCTCGATCAGTTTCTCAACTGTTGGGGGTTCAGCTGCGTCCTATCCCACATATGATTATGGAGGGAGAGGGTTCTGTAATTGACATTTCTGCTCGACTCGCATGATTTGGTTCCAGCTAACTTCTGACTTCTTGTACTCGTCCATAACACTCTCGTGACACTTGTGAGCGTCCATCTGGTCACTCCTAACTTTTACGACTCCTTCAGGTAAAATAAACTTTAAACATTGATGATATGAGGATGTGACTGCACCGATCTCATGTAGCCAGTCTCGTCCTACGATCGCATTGTAGGGAGCTCTACAGTCAAGCAGTAAGAAATTTCCTAGAACAGACTCGTCAGCCACTATTATAGGTATCTTCACTTTTCCTATCGCCTTTGTAACTTCGCCACTGAAACTGATAATTGGATTTTCATCCTCCTCAATCAAGTCATGTGGTAGATTCATAGAGGAATAAGCTCCTGAAAACAGCACGCTCACTGAGCTCCCTGTATCCACTAGAATCCGGTGTACACGAAACATGCCAATCCAAACAGTTATAATGATAGCATCATTGTGTGGAGCATATACACCTATCATGTCTTCTTCAGAGAACTCGATCTTTTTGCACCCAAGCTCCCGAATTTCTGCTCCATTTCCGCTGACAAAATCGATATGATTTGTAAAGTACCATTCTTTTAACTTCCTGAGCTTTCTCCTGCTCTCATATTCCGATGCCCGCCTGGTCATTGGATGGATCCTGGTGTGACTGACGTTAATCACATGAGCGTTAATCACATGTACTGTGCCAAACTGTCCAGGGCCTTTTCCAAAATCCTTCTTCATGTACTCTTATAGCTTTCCAGCGTCTATCATCCGCTGGACCTCGATCTGTATAGCGCGGAAATTCTCAGTCTTGTGACCATGGTCTTTATGGAACTTGCAGTATTTTCTCTTATCACGTTTGTCACGTGTCTCTGCTGTCAAGGGACGAGGGGGGTTCAAATCCTTGCTGATTTTCTCATACAACTCTGTAAGCTGTATGTTCAATTCTGTCAGCTTCATATCATGATATTTATGGAATCCAGTTTCCATTCGTTCACCTTGGTTCTTTCCTCGCTCTTCACCTCGATCATTGTGTCGGCCGCTCGAACGGTTCTTCGACTTATCTTTCCTCCCATCATTTGGATGATTAGATTATTTGTTAACATGTCTCGTCTCTCGAGCTTTGGAATCATCCTCCACTCGAGCATATTCTTCCACTCGATCATACAGTCCCTCCAGAGACCAAGGAACCGTACACACCTCTTTGATCGTATTGGTATGCCTGCTTGTAAGCTTCATGACGACTTGATCGTTGGCACCATCTACATCTGCTAACTCTTGCTTGAAGCATCGAGTAAACTTCTTGATACTTTTCTCCTTCCGAATTCCTAGAAGGAACAAATCGTGGCATCCTTTCTGATCGCGTCTGTTGTATTTGTAGTGGGAGCATAATTCTTCAACCAATTCATGGTAAGTACCGATCGACTGTGTAGGGAGTTTATTGAACCATTTTTTTCTCCTCCAGCCAGTGACTGTGGAAACATTTTGCACATCAACTCATCACTGTGCTTCCACGGAGTCATGGAAGTTTCATAGTGTAAAACATGCCGATCTGGATCATCTGTTTTCTCATCAAATTCTGGTAGCTTTGGAACTAGAAAATTCATTTGCGGTGGAATTATCTGATATTCAGCTTGAAAGGGGCTCCTGCAGACCGATGCAACTGGTCTATCTTTTCTTCTCTGGACTTCTTTTTCGACATTACTTTCTCGATCATCTTGCAAAGGTGAGCTTCTGTTATTGCGCTCACGTCGCCATCTGAGGAACTGTCATCCTGCTCATAATCTCGGTCTTCTGTAATATGAGATTTAGATCTCATTCTTTTCCTTTTGGGTCCAGTAGCTCTCTTCTAGCTCTTCCTTGCTCCGAACGAGCATAGTAATCGTGCAAAAATTCTCTCTCATCGTGCCTATCTCGAACCTCACCTTCGTCATTCCTGAGACGTTTTGATGGTTGGTAGTTCTGGCCGCACTCTTCTGAGTTGCGAATGGTCGGGTCCCTGCTCGCCGAGGTTGTACACGACTTCGTTTAGGTAAGTCTCCAGTTACCAACAGATTTTTCTGTTGTCGATCAAGATCGATCACCTCTCTGTTTTGGTCTGCAGCTTGTGGGCTAATTCGATTTCCAAGACGCTGCCATACAGAACGACCCCTTTGCTTGTTCAGATTACCAATCCTAGGTCGAGACTGGTTCTCACGTTCCAATCTCAGGAGAGCGTTCTCGTTCTCCAACTCGTTCAGCTGATTGCGCAACAGTTCTTCCTCTGTATTAGGAGTCGCGGTGCTCCCATTTCGCAGGTCCTGTTGATCGTTATTCCTCCTAGACAGGCTAACGAACACATTCCCTCTGTTTCCTCTAACTTGTGGGTTTTCCCCATCAACATCCATTCCTTCGTCACCAATCACTGGTTGTTTTTCCCTTTTCCGATTCAGATCAGGAGTTCTGTCACGGAAACGATCTCGATCTCGTCCATGATCCAGTGATCTATTATGAGCATGATATCGACCCTGCCTGTTTCCAGTGGGTACTGCTGGGGCTGACTGAAGCTCAATTTCGTGCCTTTCAGCTTCATCTCTCCTGTGTTGTTAGGAATCGCTGTCAGAATCGTTCCTCCGTGCAGTCTGTCTGATTACTGCCATAAATCGATTTGGTAAAACACGATTATCTTTTCTCGAAAACCTTGGTCGGCGCTAAGTTTTGTATGGTAAAATTACTTCTACCCCAAACACGATGTTGATGATGATTTTGCTGAAGATCGATCCGCCGTTTATTCTCCAATTGAATTGAGTAATGGGAGGGGGGGTACCTGCAAAAAACCCTCCAATGCTAAAGTCAGATTAGGATTTTTCACAGATAATTTTGCGTGTAAGAATGGATACCTTTTTGGGTTATTGAGCCATGTATTTATATGGTCTGAATTAGGCCCTCAATCCCAATTTGGAAATGAATATAATTCGTCTTAATTCCCTTGCATGCCTTCCTGCATTGATATTCTGCATGATTGCATGGCTCTGGAATAACTGGCCCTTGCATGCCTTCAGTCATGAATTGTATTGACTGGCCCTTCCATGCCTCCCTGTGGTAATTGGCCCTGCATGCCTCCCTGTTATAACTTGCATTGACTGGTCCTGCATGCTTCCAGAATCTTCATCATGGATTTAACCAAAATGATGCAAGGGGTTTCCCAAATAAATGAGCACAAAATCCCAAACACAAGAGGGAAGTTTGCACAAGCCCAAGAAGAAGTTTACATAAGCCCACAGTGGGGCTGATAAATCCGCAAGGCTAATTAGCATGGGACAGAATTATCCAAGGGTTACGGAGTTAAAGTGCGTCTTGCTACACCGAATACGAAACTATCATATTAAGTTATATCGTATTACACGAATACGCAACTACCATATGAAGTTTCACGCGCTACACTGAATCAGGAAGAACTGGCCGGACGGTACTTCCGACGCCGGGAACCGCCGCCTCCATCGAACACTGCCGCCGCAGGACACCGCCGGCTATGGCCGCCGGCAACTGCTGTTGATGTTCCGTAATGTTGCCGGAGAATATGAAGATTCTGGCGACCTGCTACTATCGAGGTCGCCGAAGAAGATGAAGACGCCGGACTCTGCTGGTGATGACGTCATGACAGAAGATGATAACAACTTGAGGAATATGCCAGCGATGTGAAAACGGTAAAGGAATATTCCGTGAATATGCTTACGCCGTCAATAACGGTAACAAAATATGTTACAGAATCAGCATCTGCTGACCTCATCGCCTAGTCAACTGCTGATCGTGCTTTGCTGATGACGTGTCATTCTCTGGTTGGTCAATCGATGCTGACGTGGCACACCCCGGTTCGTCTAACCTTTTGACATGGTGCATTCTGGTTGTCCATATTTCTGACGTGGCACTGTGCAGACGTGGCACAACATGGTTCGTCCACTTTGCTGATGTGGAATAACATGGTTCGTCCACCTTGCTGACCTGGCAATGTTGATTTGGCACCCTAACTGACGTGGCACATCATGGTTTTTCCACCTTGCTGACGTGGAAATGGTGATTTGGGTTCTCCACTTTGCTTGACAAGGACCCATGTGAATGGGCTTGTATGTATGGTGCATTTGTGAGGCCTAGTTAGCCAAATTTGGGTTATAAGAGGAGCATATTTGGCCCAATGAACCATACTTAGGTTATTATGAGGAACCTTTTAGGCCTAAGTTAGCCAATTTTGGTGTACAATAATAAGGGTACAAACACTGCTCTTGGAGACCTGCGGGTAAACAAAGGATATGTTATAAACAAAGACAACTTGGGGGAACGAACAAGGCTACGGGAATAAGAAAATCCTAAGCTACCTCCGGCATGGATAAGGGATTCTTCTAAACTATGTTGTGCTTCAGAAAGGTCCACCTCAGCGTTATCAAGATCTTCCACGAGGGTATCCCGTTCGGTCCGGAGATCCTCAACATCAATCCGGAGCGAAGCATTTTCAGAAGACAAAACCTGGTAAACATTCTCTAACTCTTCCAATCTCTTAACCATAGATGCATGAGCAATGGAAGAAGGCATGGAACCAGCTTCGCTAAACTTGTTCATAAGAGAACAAACCTCAGAGGCCAATACGTTACTTTCAGCAGTAACCTTAGCTAAGCGCAGGCATAATCGAAATATGCATGATACTTTTTGAGGATAACCTCTTGGGATGAAAGGCGTTTATCAAACAAGGAAATATCATTCTTTTGCTTGGAGATAAGACCCTCTTTCCACTTAAGGGTTTCATCACATTATTTACGAAGCAGAGCCATCTTCTTCACGAGGTATGAGTTATGAGCAGACTCAAGGGAGATTTGGTCCTCATTATGAACAGTCACGTTCAATAACCTATCAGACTTCTTCTGATAATACCAAACGTCGGAGGTTAACTTGGCTACTTGCTCACGAAGACGTCTAAGCTCACCGGATCTACCAACTGGCAGGCGTAGGTTCTCTCAGGACTATGCCACCAGGCAGAAATAAAAACGAGGCTAAGAGAAAGGAGAAACGAACCTATAACTTTGGAAGTTTCGGCAGCTAGAGCTGAATCAACATCTTTGCATCCCTTCTCGGCAACCTTTGCAGCATTATTAGCTCTCTCGAGAGCCAAAAAACAAGTTTCTAGAGACCTCTGAGTCTTCTTCAGCTCGATATCCAGCAAAGATATCTTAGCAGTGGAAGAAGCATCACTAGAAGAAGGATGTTATGCACTAACAAAGGCATAATCTTGACGAGCGCGCTCCAACAAAGCACTCAAGTGAGTACACTTAGCCCTATAAAACCTGAAAAGAGTGCATCCAACATCGATTTGTTTGCAAAGCTGCAAACAAAGGAACGTAAGAAAAAATGAAGGTTCTAAACAGTGCCTGAAACACTAAGGAAGAAATCATTTACCGAGAACAAAGATAGACGAGGAAGGAAATTAACGTATGTATCCACAAAGGCCTCCATCTCCTGGATGCTACCCCTACGGACTTCACCAAAGCTATGACCAGAGCGAAGGCTATTTGGATCAAAGAATAGGTCCTTAGCCGCTTGATTCTGAGCAGTCAAAACATCCAATCTCGAGGCAATCTCCAAAGAATCAGTCATCTGATAACGATCAACCTCAGCAGAAAAAGATCCCTTTGAATCCCGAAGAATGGCCTCATCGTCAGAGTTCCCAAGACTCAAGTTCTCAGGTAACTTACCCTTCTCAAGATCAGTAAAAACCCCACTAGTCGCTTGAGAGCGAGCATGGGGCACAAGTACTGAACCCTCACCACGATGAAGAGACGACATGGTGGACAAGCTGGGAACCAAAGAAAAAGATTGACTAGGAGTACCACCTATGTCCATGTCACCAGCAGAAGGAAGATTACCCATTACGGTCCAATCTGGTGATGAAGGTGGAGGTCCAACAACCCTGCTAACATGGGCAGTAGAGACAAACTGAGCGCTCCCTAATGAAGTGGGCGTAACATTTAAGGAGAAGATGGAAAGTGAAATTACAACCTTCTTCTTCGGATGAGAGTCTGATCTACTAGCCCTCACAACCGGAGCTACATCCTTCGAAAACGAACCACTCGAATGGAACGAAGTGGAAGGAGAAGATGGAAGACTCTTGGAAGATATCACCACAACAATAGTGGTAGCCAAAGCAACATGCTGCAAATCACTAGGAGCAGAAAATGTAGGTACCTTCGGCAGCGGAGCAGGAGTTGCAACTTTGGTACTAACTTATCTCATCAATGGAGAGCCGCCATCACCATGAAGGTTATCATCTTCAACAAAACCAGCACGGATATGGCTAGGACTATCCTTGGAAAAATCTTCCTCAATATCATTTAAGTGGGGACTAAGGGCAGTATCCTCGACATCCTCCATGTCTTCGTCATCCGGCTCATCCCCAACAACCTTAGGATCATCATCAGATTCTTCAATATTAATCACAGCCTTCAACTTACCTTTCTTATTGGAAGACTATAAAAGAACACATGCGCAAGCTAAGGATTAGGGGCAAAATACTAAGGAATATATGAGCACTAAGGTAAGATTATAATCCTTACCTCCGCAGGTGTTGGATTAGTCACTTCAATCGAATCCCTCCTTTTCCTTATCCTAGTAGCTACGGAGTTACCAACAGAGCCTGGACCAGTCCCAACAGAAGAAGCAGGAGCATGCTGCAAAGGAAACATCAAAAATACTTAACAAAAGGCATCAAAGGTTCTAAGGAAAAAATATAAAACCTCCGTAACAAATGAATGTTACCTCGTGATAAGTAGTAGGATTGAAGACCCAAGGCTGATATCCATCATACTTATCAGGCAGAGATAAAGCTGTACGAGGGACACTGGGATCTGCAGTAGTAAAACCATAAGCCCAGGGACCCACAAAGCGAAGAGGAGTACGAGCCCAACGATCATCATGGTCTAGACGAATACGATCATACTTCGACAAGAAAAGATTAGCAGAATAGCGGACGACAGTCAACCCAGTCTTGTCAATCTCCTCCAACAAACAGAGGCTATTACCTTCCCTAATATGCTTGGAAGTAAAATGGATACGACGTGGACCAATACACCAAGAGAAGATTGCTTTTATGGATGGCATCAGTGTAGGTAGCATTGAAATTGGCAAGAGTGTAATCCTCTTGCTTAGACCTCCCAGCAGCAAAAGGGTCGTAAGACTTTAAAGTAGTCTTACTTATGCTGAGGTACCAACACTCACAAAGGGCACGCCAGTAATTACCGGTGTATTGTATGACCCCTCGAACCTGAGTTTTGTTCGCCGGATCATCCCTGATAGACAAGACATCATAGTAGAAAGGATCCTTTCTACTAAATGGAGGCAGAGACATACCTGCAGACAACTGGCCAACACTAATCAACAAATTATTCTCATCGTAAGGGAAGCTCCGGATCAGGGATTCAGTGAGAACATCAGGGTCATCAACAAAGAAAATGTCAAACTTATGCAGGAGGAAAGACTTGGAGATCTCAGTTAAGTACAAGTTAGTATAGATATCTTTGTCACGCAGTTGCAACCTTTTCATAATGATAGGGAGGAGGAGGAGGAAGATCTGCAACAACAACCTCTTCAACCTCAGGTTCCGCAGCCATCTCAGTTCCCGCAGGCATCTCAGTCTCCTCAAAATATGGAGAAGGCATAGCATCAAGATGATACATATGCGGAGGTGGCTCAGTAGACGATCTAGGCTTTGGATCTCTACGGACAGGATTCTTCGGGAGTCTCATAATCCCTAACACCAGCAGAAAACACAGTCCTTCAACAATGACGGACAAAAAATTGCAGTTTGCTTAAAAACGAATTTGGGGAAAAAATTGCAGTACTTTGGGCATGGGTTTAACTAATCCAACCAAAGGAAACAATCGAATCCCTCCATGGAGAAAAATGGGGCATGATTAGACATCTTAATCGAGTTCATAAACCCGAGTAATCATGGTGAATACCATGACAAGATATAAATAAGATAATACCCATTTTCTCAAACAACATGAAGAATACGATAAAGGATACAATCAATACGTGCAAGCATTCAAAAGAATCAACGGCATTCAAGAACAAGAAAGAAAAATCTGAGCAAGGCTAGTCCAAGGTAAACGTTCAAAAGGCCAAACAATAAGGAAAAGATCACTAACCTGTATATGATGTTCGAATGCTGAAGAACACGAGCTTTTGGGAGTCGATGGAAGACCAACAGTTGAAAGCGGAAGAAAAATAAAATCTCTGAGAAAGGGATGGAGATTGAAAGTTAGTGAAGAGAGGAGAAAGTTAATGAAATTCCTACTTTTATTCTCTTCTTATAGGTGGATAGAGAATCCAAATATTTGGATGTCTCGAAATTCAAGGGGAAGTTATTGCATCAAACGAGACATGGGGACCACCCAACCGGTACGTGCAAAAAATGGCGGAATTATGAAAGTTTTTCTTCCAATCATACCAAGCGGTAGAATATGAAAGAAAAGGGGCAAACTGTGAATACCAATATTCTGTGGAGCACATGTCACGGTTTTAGTGATCGCATGCTGGATAACCGTGTAGCCCTCAATACACAGAGGAATCTGAGTAACAAAAGACACCTTCGCATATCTACTTTATCCCATCCCAAGGAGGGATACCTCGACGGCTAAGATGAAAAAGTAGAACCTAGTCTAGAGAGCGGCAACTGGCGAAAGGACAGAAGTAGATGACATATCCAATCAGAAATTAATGCATACATCTCTTATCTACACGCCAAACTAAAGCACATGGAGAGAGATGAGGTGGCAGAATCCGAATGACAGAGACTAACGGTGAACGAAGGTACAATTTGTACTGAGGATGGGTAGCTCCCGAAGGAATGTGGGTTAGCTGAGGTGGCGGAGTTCGACTGGAGAGAGCAAGCGGTGAACGAAGGTATCATTTATGCGGAAGGTATATCAGGGGACGATGGACCCAAAGACAGCAAAGATATATCTGGAGACGAAGGGACTATAAATACCAAGCTTCACCAACAAAATAAGGACATTCAATATCTAGGAGAAGAAAATATAGTCTTAAGCTTATACCTCTTTAATGTTTAGAGCTTAAGTATTTACTTCAACTTGAGTTCTTTCTATTACTTTGGGAAGAATTTAAGATCTTTGTAACCACCACAACTTAATATAAACAAATCACTCATTACCCCGTGGACGTAGACAAAAGACGAACCACGTAATCTCTTGTATCTCATGATAACTAAGTAGCATTTACTTCATCTTGTTGTTCTTTGTTATTATCCTGATCTTGGGTATCTTTTATCACTTAGAATTATCAGTTCAACAGAGGTATCAATACTACTTAATATCAGATTCTATGAGCTGTATACATTACGTAGACTATGGGAAAATTAGTAGTCACAATTATGTATGAGATGGTAGAACCGATCGTAACCATGTTATGTATCTTGGTATAACTAATCACAGTGCCTGACTTATAATTTGGTATGACTGGTTTTTTATTAATTGGTATAACCGATCCTAGGTAATCACCATGAGATGGTATGATCGATATTTTTAATTGGTGTAACCGATCCTAGTAATTGATGTAATTGATACTTGTAATAGGTGTGACCGATCACAGAGTGTTGTGTAATCGATCCTTATAATTGGTAACTGGTCCTGGTAGCTGGTGTAACCGGTCCTGGTAACTTGTGTGACCGATCACAAGCAATACCACGGGAATATGGAACCGATCCTGGTAACTGATATAACTGGTCTTGGTAACTTGTGTGACCGATCACAAATATTTTCATATTAAGATATAACCGATCCTAGTGATTGGTAGAACCGATTTATAAGGATCCTCAAAATGATCACCGACATTTAACTGATAAAACAATATTTTCGTCGCGCAATGGCTTTATTAACTAAATTGGAACATAAAATAGTCATCAATCAATAAAATAATAGTTGGGTAAACATTAGGTAACTATTATTGTATTTTTATATATCTTAAAATATAACTGTCGGGAATATATGTTTCAAAACATATTAGTTTCCCATTAGAATTGTTTTAATACTCATAAAGGTTTTCATGAAAGAATAAATTAATTATGTCATTAACGTTTTGACCGTTTTATTTTTAATGGGTGTTAATTGTGTGAATTACATCATAATTAATTTTCATTAAACTATTTTGAAAACCTTTACTATAAATCATATTTTTGGTTGCAAAAATGAAAAAAAGGAGAGTTTTTCTTTTATGACTTGATTTTTAATAAGAAAATGAATTTTGGAGAAAGAAATAAGTGTGTGAACATCCTTATTTTTCTAAATGAGTTTCTGAGCAAGAATGAAGTGTATAAGTTTTCGCATCCTCTCATCGTGCAAGAGTGATTGTGTAAGAGATTGAACTCGGCTGTTTTATCCTGGGGACGACGCGACATGGAAGAACTGCTTGCACAATCTTGGGCATAGCCGCGAAACGTCTTAAACAAGCGACCTGGTCGTGACTCAGCCATAACATTTTTTATTTGTTTGGTTTTTTCTTTGTGATTGTTTTGCAGGCGAATTTCGGCAATTGTTCCAACAATTTTATGACGGTTTCTTCTGCCATAGAGATTAAACGAGAACCAATTTCTGAAACACGATAAGTATCGTCATTTATTTTATTTTAACAAATCACTATGGTATATTATTCTCACGATTCATGGAATTTTATATTTATAACTAAAATTGATGTTTGTTCGTATTGGACATGGGGTGTAACATATTATGGAGTTTTCTGTGCATCTCCTTAATGAAAAATAGTTGGGTCTTGAAATTTTAACCAGATATATTAGACATCATAAAGATCATCCAAGTAAAGTATCATAATTTTTGGAGGCTGAAAAGTATTTTTAAGGTATTTTACAAAACCACATAATGTTGCTGAAAATTTCTGACGAGTAGAAATTTAGTCCCGAATAATTTCGTTTTTATGATCTTTGTGTTGTTATTTTGAATTAGTGTATAACATGAAACTTGTAAATCATGAAATTATCTTCAAAAACCATTTTGAAATTTTCTATTTGAATTTGTGGTTTGAGAGATGTGGTGATTTCAAAATTGTTGTGTTTGTCTAAAAATATGAGTTGTGATGATTGAGTTTAGAGATTAGAGATGTAAAAAACTTAGAATAGAAATCATATTTGATTTTATTACTTTACTTTTGTTTTGGAGATGAAATTATAAGATTATTATTGGAAATCAAACTAGTGCGCGACAAATGTTTGATAAAATGCTTAGTAGAAAATTATAATCTATGACGTTATTATAACTATAAAACTTTACTTTGTTAGATACTTGGAGTTCTAATTTTTATTTGATTTTTAAGTACTTACATAAGTGCATACCTTAGATATTTTGGGTTACAAATGCTCACATTTAAATGATTGTGACAGGTGATAATTTCACTTACTTGAGCAAGTTTTTTGTTTCCCGATGAAAACAAAAATTGCGAGTAAATACTAGAGATTAATCGACGTATGGAGCAATGGTTTGCTGATTTCTTTGTTGGTGTGGAAAGATTGGACGTTGGTTTATGACCAGCTGAGATTTCAAAGAAAATGAGGTATGTTTGATGAACTATTTGTAGTTACTGTAGTGATCGAATAATTGCATTCTAGATTGGAATAAATTGATTGTTCAATCTTAGAATGAGTTGAACGGAAACTAGATATTGAGAATTATTTTTTATGACAATAAATGTGTGACCCATACAAGTTTGGAACTTATGAGATAGAATTGATACCAAACCAAAACCGAAATAATAAGAAACCTAGTCAAAACAAATACGAATACCAACTCTCACCAAGAAATGAACATAGTTTTAATTATGTAGTTATTTGATATGTTTGCATTCGGCATTGCAAGAATATCAAATATTGTTAACAATGCTTTTCAAGCTAAGTTAATGTGAATTGTGGATACGGTGAGAGGTGATATATATTGGTGTTTTACACCATATTTGTTTTGATAGGTTATGGTTCACAAGTTGAACCGAGTCGTTTGAAAGAATGTGGTGTTGAGTTATACTCACATCTCTAGGATTCTTGGAATTGGTATGGTCTCAAAAGTTTGCTTCGGGTAGAACTATCTTGTTAAAGATGTTCATACCACCAAAATGAGAAAGAATCTAGTTTCCGCCTATCTTGTTTTTAACAAGATTGAGATTAAAATTTTTGTTGAACTTGATCATTGCACTACTATAATAGAAATGTTATCAATGGAATGTTTGAACCAAATATTATATTATTTGTATGATATGACTGAAGCTTTGGAGTGCTTGAAATATGTGATTTTATCTTGCTTCTATGAAGTTTTTGAGTTAGTGATGAGTATGAGCATGTTGTGTTTTCCTTTAAAATTTCTAAGGATTTTTTAAGTGACATGTATCAAATTTTACCCAACACACCAAAGCATGAAGACTCTCGATCTTGCTAGTTTTTTAAAAAGCATCAGATGAAATAAAATGTTTGAGAACTTTATAAGATATTTTTGGTATTTCACGTAGTCTAACTTGGTGACCAAAAAAATGATATTTTCAGTAACGAATTAGGGGATGTTGTCTGCACGAAAAATGTTTGTTTATTCATCCTCTATATTGCGCCAAAAGGATTTTGAAATTGAATCATTACCTTATTAGTTATGAGCAAAAACGCATAGCGCGTCAAATATGAATTTAGAGAAATTGTTTGCGATTTGAAAAAGAATTTCTAATTTTTGTACGAATGAGGAAACTATCTAGTTTTTGAATTGGTATTAAACTCTAAAATCCGACGTATAACGAAGACTATAGAAATTTAATAATGAACGTGCAGAGAAATACAATTTTCCTATGTAACTTCTTAATTTTAGATATTTTTGGTTTTGATTTGAGATTTCATTTTGAGTCGAAAATAGTTGGGGTTCTTTACCCCATGTATGAATGATAAACTTTGATTAAAGAACTAGCTAGAAGCCTAGAAATTGAGATTACAATATCATTAAGAGTGGATGTGTAAGTAGTAAGACTAAAACGAATTTTGATCATCATTATTACTTTGTTTGAGATACTTAGCTCCTCATAATTTTAATCTTTGAAAAAGGTTTTAAGAACGAAACGTTTTAGTTTGGAAAACAGAGAAAGGGTAATTAATTTTGATACTTGCTTTCATGTCGCTGAATTCACATTCTTGATTAGTGATATTGTTTCTACGGTGTGTGATTTGTTGTGTATCATATGTAGAAAAATAAATTTAATAAATTTAATGAGTTAAATGTTGAATGTATGTAAACCAAGCATGAAAAACTTTGTTGTTCCCATAATGAAATGCATATAAATTTAATTAGTCATTATTCATTTTGAAACAAGCTTTGAAGCATTTGAATGAGAAACTTGTTTACTTAATTAGTTCAAATGGTTTCAAAATTTACTGACGTGACAAATGCATAAGATTGTTTGTTATATATGCATAAGTGATTTGCTGAACTTGTATTATAACTCGTACGATGTTAATGAAACTGAGAACATGCTGACTTGGATGAAGATAGTGTAAATTTTGAATTGAAACATTTATTTTGGATCTATTCCATTGCATTGAAAAAGATTTGTAAAGAAATAAAAAAAATATAGTCTTTATAAACTAGTTTTCACTCATTTCATTCTAGTATTATAGTGATTGTGATTGTGATTGTGTGTGATTGAACTAGAGAAAGAAAATGAGTATGGTAGCATGGCATTACTTGTTGCTACGTGATGGACTATATGTATATTACTTCTGTAGTGGGGATTACATATGAGCATATTTACTAATAATCCATGTATGAGTAATTAGTAAAACATTGAGAAGGTTATGAGGTGTCTGAAAAGAACCTTAAACCTAGAAATACACTATCGAAAAATATTTACCGCAATCCTTTAAGGATATTATTGCGATGCTGATTGAGATATCCTCTCAAATGAATCCTCGAAGGGATATAGTGATTCAGTCCTCTACTAGATAGAGGAAGAATAGACATACTGATCCAATGATAGTACTGCGGCTATCGCAAGATTTGAGAACCGTTAGTTACAACGATAGAGTCGATATATAAGGTGATAGAAAGCATTTTTGATGCTATGAGAATGGATTATATATGGTCTGAAAAGAGTTATCGTTGATCCTTTGACGAAATGATTAATAAGAAGGTGTGAATACATCTTATGGGATGATGTTGAGGCCCATTGAAAATTGAGTCATTTGTGATGGATACCCACCTAGAAATAGGTTCAAAGGGAATAACGATTCACAAATGATATGGACATAGTTGTTCTTGGTTGACACCCAACCTACAAGTTAAGATTCCATAAGTAGGTTCAAAAGGTAATCCCTACCTATTAATGGAAATCCCAAAATGTAGGTTCAAATGGGACGAAATCATGGATAATATGTATATGTAGAATCATGCTTTAGAGAATTCATCCCACGGCATGATATCCTGAAGCGAGTAGAGGTTGAGTTTTTGTTTCTAAAACTATTAATGATGTCTATATTTCTATTTAGAGTGGGGTACTTAGCTACAGGAGTACTCTTGATAGAGTCACCTGTATGGATGTGAAAGTGTGGCCGCTTTCTATGAGAATTTGGGAAGTTCTCTAGATCATTCATTAAACCGGGATTTAAGCACATGTCCGCAATGTGATGGCTTTAGACTTTACACTAGTATAGTTTTGTGTGTGTTAGACAATCTTCTTATCTCCTAGAGTTCAAAGACTTATGTTCACTCTATGGTCAGATTTTTCGAGAGTCTAGAACTATGTAAAGGTTCAAAATCGAAAGATACCTTTGCTTATGCACATTGTTATACATATCTTGCTTCAATGTTTTAAAAATATAAGTGGGGGATTGTTGTGAATATATGTTTTAAAACATATTAGTTTCCCATTAGAATTGTTTTAATACTCATAAAGATTTTCATAAAAGAATAAATTAATTATGTCATTAATGTTTTGACGTTTTTATTTTTAATGGGTGTTAATTGTGTGAGTTACATTATAATTAATTTTCATTAAACTATTTTGAAAACCTTTACTATAAATCATATTTTTGGTTGTAAAAATGAAAAAAAGGAGAGTTTTTCTTTTATGACTTGATTTTTAATAAGAAAATGAATTTTGGGGAAAGAAATAAGTGTGTGAACATCCTTATTTTTCTAAATGAGTTTTAGAGCAAAAATGAAGTGTAGAAGTTTTCACATCCTCTCATCGTGCAAGAGTGATTGTGTAAGAGATTGAACTCGGATGTTTTATCCTGGGAAAGACGCGACATGAAAGAACTGCTTGCACAATCGTAGGCAGAGCCGCGAAACGTCTTAAAACGAGCGCCCTGATCGTGACTCAGCCATAACATTTTTATTTGTTTGGTTTTTTCTTTGTGATTGTTTTGCAGGCGAATTTCGGCAATTATTCCAACAGTAATCTTAGTAGCTAGGTGTTTGTATATATGTATGAGATGGAATTTAATTAATATGATTACTATACTAGCCTTTAGAGTGAGTGTCTTATAAGTTAGATGGGAGTGTGTCAGGTGTAACAAGAGGTAGAAATTATGTCTATAAAAATAAGTAGCTAAACAGGTGTCATAGGTTGGTAGCTTCCTTTATTATTTAGGTTAATCTTTTGTTGACTCAGTATCCGTCAATTGTCGAGGATTGGATTCAGACTTCTTCTTCTTTCATTTATTTAAAGACTTGGATGGTGGAAATTTTATACACTAAGCAGTGAGCTTTTTAGCTAGGTGTTCTCATTAGGGAAAACATAAGAATTGTAGGACACGTTTTAGAGGAGGTGACTTAGCTAGTCTTAGGAGAATGATAGTATATATATATAAATTCCTAAATTTATTGGAAGAACAAAAGAGAGTGGAAAATAGAATTAGTTAGATAGACCAAGGGAGAAAAAGTTAGACGATGGATATTGATCAATTTGGACGAGCTACATATGTCGGTGATGTTCGAGATATTGATGTACATAGCTTTAGTCCTGGCTTTGTTAAATTAGGACCGAATCTAATGAAATGAATTAAGTGAGGAAATTACAACGAAAGTGTGAGCATGAATAGTGAGAACTTAACATCTCCATATATATAAGTGTAAGAGAGAAGTGGATGCTGGGATGTTCAATGGGTGATCAATCAGTTCAGGTAATACTTGGACCTTTATGTAGCTACCTAAGTCCACTTGTTTGCTGTGTTTGATTACATTTAATTTAAATGATGCTAGATAATTTAGGTGATTTTTTGATTCACTCTGCTAGCTAGATTTATCATTGGAGTTATTAGTATGCATGTTTGTAATCGGGTGTCACGATCTACGTGACAATCAGGTCTCAAATAGCTACTCTGATCTCTAAGGGTGTCACGATCTACGTGACAATCAGGTCTCAAATAGCTACTCTGATCTCTAAGGATAGAGATGGATTGGGGAGAACAGAAGATTCAGAGAGAAAAGATAATTTTAACTACTAATTTTCATACCCACAAGATGCAACAAAGTTATCCTTATAAAGACCAGATTACAACTCAATAAAATACACGTGCATTGCATGTGCCATACGACAGAAATACAACTAATCCTATGGCTAAACCTGGCCCAAGGCTAAAACATAAAGAAAAAGAAAGGTAAATGGCTTCTCTTAACAAGTGAGGTCCACCTTTAACATTTATGACAAATCCCACTACTTCAAACTATCCTTGTCCTCAAGGATATGAAATGAGCTTGAAAAGAACACATAGTTATTGCATACTCGCACCTTCATTTCGGTTACAACATGAGATAAATTTTATGAATTTAACACCAAGGCCTATAAGAAACTGAATTTCTTCACCTGAACAGTAGGCATCAGGCTTGGTCTTTCTTCCTCTTCCAAATTTAATATGACATACTTCAAAATTGATCAATGCGCTTGGGTATCCTGTGAGCATGTCTCCAAAGAAAACAGATCTAGTAACTTCATTACTCACTATTTGGGAAATGCTAGTAAGAATACCCCTCACAACTATGAATATCAGCTTCGAAATAGCACCGCAACTGATTGAATAAGCATCTCGCAACATAAGAGAACTTTCTCTATTACCAGCTAAGGCTTGAATATGAATCTTCATGCTTTCTTCTAACACCAAAAACTCTTCCTGCATTTGTACACCAGAAAAGACAAATTCTTTATTATTGCCCAGTAACTCAAAATTCCTACCCTTTTCAATAGAATAATCCTTCAGCTGCGAGAACCTGATTGTACAGAGGTTTTGTGGTTCTTTGTCACTTCTAGTTCTAAAATGTTGTTGCCTCCAGTTAAACCTTCAAGCTTGAGCTTAATAAATATTTTATCCAAAATGCAATAAGTTGCATCTCTACTAGTTACTCTGAACTTGTACATAACAACTCTCATAATACGTCTTCTCACTAAACTAGGAGTTGTAATTGCAGTACGAGATGAGAATTTTTGAAATTGAATTGTTAACATGGAGTTGATAGACTGTTCTTTTCCTTGTGGTGTTTTGCCATTAGATGTGGAGAGCTTCGGTACCTGGTAGGGTTCCTTCAAAAGTTGATGGAAATCTTCAAGAAAATATTCAGCTGCCACTATAAGGTACTTGTAACAGCTCCCGCGTCTTATAACCAAGGACAACTGCCATCTCCCGCATCTTATTTCTCGAGTTTAAACTTATCGACGTAGTTTCTCTTGTACCTCCACAAGTACAAGGTTGAGGAAAATTTGGTACCACACCTGAAGCATACCCTGACGTAATCCAACTTTATTTACAAATAACTTTTATATGCATTTGACTGAACCAATCACACCTTTCTCATTTACTAGTTAAACCATCAGTAAGAAAGCTGTCAGTTTCTGTGGTTGTCTTCTTAAATCCTACTCCCCTATATCTCTATTTGTTTCGAAATAAAAAACTTAAGAGCCGGCTGCGACTAGGGAAGTATTGTTGAAAATTACCCAAGGAGTGAATACCACGGATAATACAGTCCAGAAGTACTTTCTTCTTCATTGCCCTAAGATGGAGAATCTTTATAATTGTAGGTATCCCATTTTGAATCTGCAGAAGCATGAAATCTACATCTCTGCTACAACCTCTCACCATACTATCATGTTTATTTCAAACCCATTCCTGGGCCTCCTCGACTTCATAGTTCTTTAGGGACTGAGATACCACTGAATTCCAGTATGCAGTACCCCAATGAGGCCCTGTATCTAGCACCCTCCAGGGCCAAACAATTAGATCACTGAAGAACCAATAGAACCAGCACCCAAGTTCACAAAAATATACATCTCTATCACTCCATAGCTGCGACAGGTGACGAATAGAAGTACTAGGATGCACTTGACATAACCATCGATAGAAGATGGTTGAAGTATCGAATGAAGGTTGTTTCATACGTTTAGAACTGAGATTGAAAACTTCACGGCAGTAAACACACATATATTGTTCTCTCTTTGTGTACATCTTCACATACAGTCCACTCTTAAGTTGTAACAACAGGTCAGTCTCATCCCAACTGGAATCCAAACCCTTACAGATGCAGACAATAGAGCTACGGTATTCAAATAATCCTATGGCCATAAATATATAACCACACCCTTCTCCTACACTCCATGAATCAAACGAAAGCCATGTCAAATCAAACTTTGATAAAAAAAACCAAACGGCTCAACTGTAGAAAGTTTAACTTCCACACCAGTAGCATAGTGTTGTTGACTGAGATTATTTCATGCTCCATGAACTCCTTCCAATTTTCTCCCATGTGGGAAGAAAGTCTATAATATCTCACAAGCAGTTGAGCAGTCTCAGTCTTGTTTTCCCTTGTCACTAGAAGTACCCTTTTAGTCCATAGAAGAATAACTTACTACAACATTTTATCCAACGATCTTCTAGTATCACCATTATCAACTTCCTTAACATTTAAAGACCCATTCAAGTTCGCAAACAACAATACCAATTCATATCTGAGGTCTAGAATCAGCTGATAAACAACATTTTCTTTGTATTGATGCATTAAAACCAGACCATTAAGAATGATCAAACAATAAAATGTATCCAGATAGAGTTTAGCATTACTCCTAAAACCACACAAATACCTTCTAATAACTCCCAACTTCTTTCCACGATCAAAAAGCATACGACAATACTCAGAACTAGGTGAGATAACGATCATATATAAAAGTAATTTGAATTATGTGTGAGATAGAAAATACCTTGAAAATTTTGAATAAGTAAGAAGTAAATTGATTAAGGTTACCAACTGTGATAAACTTCCAATTTCCAAATTGCTGAAGTTCTTGAGTTGCAGCTCTTTCACTTTGAGATTCCACCACAAATTTAGTACCGCGAATGAAAGGCTTACCTTCTTGGTAATCCATAAAAGTTGATTTTGCCTTACCCCCAGCAGGAAAAGAAGAAACTAATTCGAATTTGTGAGAGGAAAAGTTTTGGTGAAACGACACCAATGTCTCACCATTGCGAGTAGAAAAGCTAGGGTTAGCTCCAACAAACTCAGATAGACAACTTGTTGATTTTGAGTTAATATAAATTACTTCTAAATCGGCGTCGATTACGAGTGTATATCCAGATGAGGGTTCGAGTAAATCTTCATCAGGTTCCAGTTTACTTAGACAATCTGCAAAGTCCTTCAACAGAGCTGAGTAATTCTTCATTACAGCTTCAAACTCAGCAAATGGATTCTTCCATGAAATTTTTGATTTAGCTTCAAACTCATCCGAATGGTTCACCGTTTTCACTCGGTCACAAGGAATCGAGTGCTCTGATACCATTTGTCACGATCTACGTGACAATGGGATCTCAGGAAGCTACTCTGATCTCTAAGGATAGAGATGGATTGGGGAGAACAGAAGATTCAGAGAGAAAATATAATTTTGACTACTAATTTTCATACCCACCAGATACAACAGAGTTGTCCTTATAAGGACCGGATTACAACTCAATAAGATACACGTGAATTGCACGTGCCATACGACAGAAATACAACTAATCCTACGCTAAAACTGGCCCAAGGCTAAAACATAAAGAAAGGTAAATGGATGTCCTTAACAAGTGAGATCCGCCTTTAACATTTCTGACATCATCCAAAAAGTGTTAAACTAAGGACCATTAATTAAGTAGTATGGATTAGATCACAAATAGATAAATATTTATTCAGAGAAATGATCTAGTTAAGCTTAATCGAGTTAGTGAACTTGGCTGTATAGATAGAGACTTATGATATAGGTTAGACTTTGTTAGTAAGTAGAAATCAAACTAGCAGTTAGGATTTGGTTTTCAACCTAGTATTTATTAGACTTGTAGTTGTGTCCCAAATTATTGAAGTGCTTGTGTGTTAATATTCGGTCTATTCGTAACAAACGGTGAATCGTTGAACCTCAAGCTATGAGGTAGAAGTGACTTGTCTTCGAAAGAGGTGGGAATCGATAACGAACTCTCTTTTATTCATTATCGTGTGTTTTTCATGCTCATTCGCTTGTATGTTGGTGGTTCCTCAATATTACGAGTGTGCACGACTCGATATATAGGCCTATTATACTTTTGGGACTTCCTCATGTTTTCCGGTATGGAACGGTACTGAGGCCCTGGTTTTCCTAGTAGTATTAATTACTTTTATTATCTAGAGGAACTTTTAACATATGAGATGAATGCGTTTTGTTTTCATCCGACATGCATTATAGTTTTGATGAATGTTTGAAAGTTTGTTATATATTACTTCTGAGCACCCTTTTGGGGATGATGTGCTCATTCGTTTAGGATGATCAAGTTTGGATGATTCTGTTATATTTAGTTTTATGTATATACCCTGTTTGAATACAGATACACTATTGTATAAGTATCATTAGAGAGATGTTGTATATATTTCAGAGAGGGTTTAGATTTTGGGTTAATCTTATTTTAGAATTTATTTTTATTGCCTAAATAGACGTTTTAGATCCTTGATGCCTCTGAATGCAGAATGTTAACGTAGATTTCTAAGTAGGTGGACTTAGGGGCATCATACAATTGAACCCATGTATGTAATTTGATTTGACCAATCACATAGTTATCTTGGAATACAGGTCAACCAATTTTGAACTTGTTTGGAAGTGTGGTATAACCGATTACAAGAATGTAAATCCATGTAAATATGAATAAGAATTTACAGCGAAAAGATGTCAACATACTTTGAACACGTACAATAACTCTTATCATTTATTGTTCAAAGATATTCGTTAGCACTCTAGGAGATCCAGTGCCGAAATAAATTGAGAATGTTTTAATTAAGGTGGTTAGTTTTATATGCTTTAATTACCAGCAATTAAACGCATATCTCGATGTGCATTTACTAATTGGAGATTTTCTTTTGAGAGATTTTGGAATTATTGGACAAGCATTTATTGGAATTTGTGAAACCGAATTTTTCCATTCATTGCAAATCTTGAGAATATTTTCGGTTTTGGAAATTCCTTGATGTCCAAACATCCTTGGTCTATAAATACCTAAGTTTGCATTTCTAGCCAACTATCCTAAGATCCAAGCAAACTTCATTTCTTGTTGTTTCTGGTGGAGCCATCTATTCGGAGAGGAAAGTATCCTAATTATGTGACATCTCTTACGACCGCTCGTTTAAAGACTTTCGTCAAGAAGCTCTAGGAGTATCGTTTGTGGGAAACTAGATAATTGCAGTGAAAAACGGGGGTCTAACAACACCACCCAATATTTCGCTTAGCAATTTATGTGGACTAACTCCGAATTACTTTCTAGAGAATCAACTAGACAGTCAGACTCAATCTAAGTAAAAGTATCTCAAGGAGTTAATATCTCTCTCTTGTTTTGATTTACTCGAGCTAATAGAAATCAGCGAGTTTTTAATCAAACACAAGGAATAACTTGGATGGTACCAAAGACCAATATTCAAGGATCAATCAATTTAAATCAATAACCAAAGGTTGGATATTATAATTGATGATCTACAACGCACAACTTATATTATTTCAATTATAAAGATAAACAATATAATGCGGAAATAGAAATAACACAGACACCGGAATTTTGTTAACGAGGAAACCGCAAATGCAGAAAAACCCCGGGACCGAGTCCAGATTGAACACACACTGTATTAAGCCGCTACAGACACTAGCCTACTCTAAGCTAACTTCGGACTGGACTGTAGTGAACCCAATCAATATCCCACTGATCCAAGGTACAGTTATGCTCCTATGCCTCTGATCCCAGTGTGATACTGCGCACTTGATTCCCTTAGCTGATCTCACCCACAAGTAAGAGTTGCTACGACCCAAAATCACAGGCTTTGACAATAAACAAATCTGTCTCCCATAGACAAGTATATCAAAGGATCAATCTGTCTCCCACAGATAAACCCTAAAGGTTTTGTTCCGTCTTTTGATAATAATCAAGGTGAACGGGAACCAATTGATTATCCGGTCTTATATTCCCGAAGAACAACCTAGAGTTATCAATCACCTCACAACAATATTAATCGTATGGTAGAGAAACAAGATGTTGCGGAATCACAAACAATGAGACGAAGATGTTTGTGATTACTTTTTATATCTTGCCTATCGGAGATATCAATATCAAGCCAATCAATTTGATTGTACTCGTACGATAGAAGATGCAAGATCAGATCACACAACTACGATAAAAGTAGTATCTGTCTGGATTTACAATCCCAATGAAATCTTTAAGTCGTTAACCTGGTTTTAGAAGAAGAAAACCAAATGTTAAAGGAGAATCAACTCTAGCACGCAAACTAGTATCACACGTAAGGTGTGGGGATTAGTTTTGCACAATACTAGATGAAATCAGGGTTTGCAATCAATGTTATCTTAGTAACAAAGTATTCAATATCACCGTTAGATGAAAACCTGATTTAGATTCAAGCTAATATTTCTCAACCGTTAGATCGAAAACTTAGCTTGTTATACACACTTGACAATGCACGCTTCTAGGTTTGTTAACCGTACCCAAACGTATGCATTTGTTGGTTCAACAATAGTTAATCAAAAGGTTAGCCATATGAGCATTTCATATCAACCATGTTCTTCTTCACCATAACTAGTTCAAATGACTTCAAATGAACTAGTTAGAGAGTTGTTCAATTGCAATGAAATCTCATGTACTACACAAGACACAATTGAAATAAAGATGATTTGATTCACTGGAATCGGTTCATGAAATTTTATAGACACGGTTTTCAAACTATATTCCTTAGTCTTTTTAAGTTTAAGTTCAGAAATCATCTTCAGATATATAACATTCTCAAGTTCGCAGAATAGGTTCGCGGACTTAAGTTACCGGGCAGAGTTTACAAACTCCAGCAGAAATTCTCGGGTTTGAGAACTTCGCCGGTTTGCGGAATGAGTTCGTGGACATAGCTTCACGCAAGTAGTTTGTCAACTCCAGCTGAAATTCTCGGGTTTGAGAACTTTGGCAGTTCGCGGACTTGGCTCACGCCATTCTTCCGTTTCTCTTGATCAACAAAGTTCGCAAACTTTGGTTCAAGGAATAGGACTTATACATAAATGTGTTTCCACAACAATGCTTATGTCCACTATTGGTTATGTAATCTAAACTCTCATTTCAATCATTGAAACATTCTTATAGGACGTTATATAGTTGTTACACCAATTCTCGTCAAAGAAATTTTCAAAGTGATTGAAAGATATCATGACTTTCGTCACTAGGTAAAGATAAACTTGATCGAAGCGAAAAGCTTACCAACACATATTTCGAGATATAGATATGCGAGGTATACTCGGCTCGAAATACCAAATGTGTATAATCCAAGTCTATATGTATAGCATACGACTTCTTATCTCAAATAGTAGTAGATAGACTTTTGAGTGACAGATGAGTTGAAGTATTCACATACCTTTTAGTCGAGAAGTTCCACCGGTTCCTTGAGTAGTTCTTCTTCTTGTATGATGAATCACAATGAAGTCCTTGAGCTCAACTACAATTTCTATCCTAGTCCGAGACTTAGCTATAATAGACTAGAAATCAAGACTTACAATTTTGATCACTAACATTGAAAAACATGCTTGAGATAGCAACACACGCGAGTTCGACCGAGCAATGCTCTAACAATCTCCCCCTTTGTAAATTTTAGTGACAAAACTATCAATACATATGAAATACAAAAAAGATAAAGAAACTTTAGTAGCTCCTATTCCACATGTCTAATCTTCAACATTTCTTGAAATCTTCGTCCATTCCAAGTACTCCAATGATCCCAAAGATTGTAAGTTTAGCATCACCACTGTTGAAGATCCGTAGCTATAACAATGAAAAAGCATCGGTCTCGATCATTGTTATACAATGTCATAATATTATTACACAGTGTCAAAATCCAATTGTATCACAACTTCAACAATAATACTATGGTGATATGTATCACCCCCCCTTTGTCAATACTCCATCTCACATGGAAACCACTCCCCCTTACACAATGATCCGAAAACCATATGTATTTGTAGTGTGAACTACATATTAATTCTCCACTTTTTTGTCAATAAAATTGGCAAAGGTACAAGAACGGGATCATAATGAAATTTCCGAAAGAAACATTTCATGACTAAAAGAAAAAATACATACCAACTAATTTAGATGCAATCATAAAGCCGAAGCTAAATGCATTCATCAAGGAGTTTAAAGATACAAGATAACCCCTCTAAAATTCCACAGCCGCACACCCCTTAAGATATGACCATTAAACACAAGTTCAAAATAACTCTCCCCCATTAGATGTCATTCTCGAAAGAACAACAACGAGCGACCTTAATTTCAAAAGAAATGAAGGACTTTTATTGGACACCAAAAACCATGAGAATGATTTTCTGTATCCAAAAACTCAATCAAATTAATCACAAGTAAACCCATGATTAATTTAATCGGAATACGCAACCAAATTAAACACAAAAAGTGACCAATTCAATTGGTTGTGCTCAACATAAGATAACTTACGGAGCTACGACTAAGTTAACCATAAGAAAATGATTAGCTTAATTGTTCATATACTCAACACAAGAAAACCTTATGGAGTCACGAAAATACTGAACTAGATTAATTACAAGAGAACCCATAATTAATCTAATTGGAATACACAACCAAACTAATTACAAAAGTAATCAATTTAATCATTTGTTTTGCTCGGAATAAGAATGCTTACGGAGCAATAACTAAATAACCAATTAAGATGATTAATTTAGTTCAATATGCTCGACATAACATATCTCACGTAACAACAACTAAGATAAGAAAATCAACTTGGTTGTATAATGCTCAACTAAGATACATTACGGAGCCTCACAGTAATATGGATCAGGGATGATTAATACTTCGGAATACACAAGGATTCATTCTATCTTCAATCACTATTTGCATAACGACAATAATAGACATAATCCTTGAAAACAAAATATTTTAACCTATCTTCCATCAAATAATTGACAATATAGGCTTAACTTTTGTATTTGCCAAAAGTCCGTTCATTCTTTTACCAGTACGTGAATACCAAACACGAACGACTTTACTTTTGACAAAGCATGGGACAAACATAGTTCACGGAAGTAAACACCAATATCCCACAAAAAATTGCAATATATCAAATCATAAAGATTAATACTGCAAAAACATCATCCTCCAAATATTCTTAGAATTTAATACCAATAAATCTAAAAAAGAACAAGAAGATGAAAAATAATAGCTATGTATAGTCACAATCATTGTTATTCAAAGCACTAGTTATTCTTCCAACTAAACCAAAAAGAAGATATACTAGGCATCATAAAATAAAACAAGCTAAAGGAAAACAGACTCCAGTGTTATCTCGAACACGAACTAAAATCATATGGACGGTTCAGAATCCTCACGAGACAAAGGGTCTTTGGGCTTGTGATCAACATCATTCATTGCAACATCGGAGAGGTGATTCTCTTTGCGAAGATCATTGATGTAAAACTTTATGAGACCAAGGTCAACAATAACCTTTTCCAAATCAGTTTTCAATGCATCAAGATTTTTCATAGTCACAATGAGCTCTTGTTTTGCTTCCCCAAAGTACTTAAGAAAGTCATGAACAACTTCAGCAGAAATCATATCATCCTTTTCAGCATCCTCATGAACATAAGCAAAATAACATGAAGCATTAGGATGATCTTCATCTACAATGGTTCTTTTCTTATTGGACTCAACAACACCTTTGTCAAGGAATCCTCTTGTAAAACCACCATAGCAAGATGAAGAAGAAGACATTCTTGACAACCCAGAAACCAACCTAGAGTATGCGTACGTGACTTTTACAACTCAATAGGTAAGTATAAAAGGGTTTCTTAGGAAGGATTCTAGGGTTTTCTTAAACAATTGACTCGTCCCAGAACACGGGTATCCGTTCGAGTACAACATGACCCCCCAAATAAATAAAGCCCAAAAGGGACTTTTTGCAACAAAAGACTTGAAAAATTCCATACTCAGGAAAGAAATTTTGAGCATAGTTGTAGCAAGAAACAATAAGGAATCTTACCCAAAAAAATACTCATGTAAAAGTGTTACATGATAATCCATCTAAGAACGATAAGAAATTGGCTAGATAATCAGTGTCACTTTGGCAAAGAGTATACCTAAAAACTTCTCACTCAGCTAGGATTTTTGTGAGTAAGATTTCAACCTTGTGATTACTTAACACAAGTATAAGCTATTTTCTCATTAAATAAAAATTGTTTTTGGTTATCCTTTTCCTTACGAAATGTTGGAGGAGGACCATTATGATGAGAAAGATAATCGTAAAATTCATCCTTACAATAATATGAATCAACGAATTGATTCTTACCTGAAGGACATCGGCTTCTTCCTGATACCTTGTTCTCATCAAATGTATTAATAGCTCCCATTTTTACGATAGAAGGAATATGATCTTCTCTCAGATTGTTAGGACATTTTTTCTGAGTCAGAACATTTAAGGAACTCATAGAACTGACTTTCCCAGAGTCTCTCATTTGTATGACCGGTCCTTTTGAGTCACAAAAAGGACATACCTCTTGAACGTTAGAAAACATTATCTTAACAATCCGTTGAGGTTTCCTCATTTCATGTGATGTGCACCATTTTTAACAAGAGGGTATAGGCACATCTTTTCCGCAAGAAAAGGACACTATTTTTTCTTTTAGATCTTTCTCAGTCACAATAGTTGATGAAGATGGTCTAGAGAACTTTCTGAAACATCCTTGAATTGAGAATTTGTTCAAGCGCTGTTTAATTTCCAAGATATCCCTTTTAAGACTCGCCTTAATAAGAGATAAAGGCAAAGCTTCAGAGTTTTTGGAATTGTAGTCTCTTATTTCCCCAAGAATAATTTTGACATGTTGTTTCAATCGATCAGCTTGAACTTTAACATAATTTAACATAAGTTCACATTCTTTAGTTGTTTCTCGTTCATTTAGAGAGCTAGGCTCTTTTGAAAGGTAATCGGAATAACACATGTCCCAGCCTGTCTGTCTTGTTTGAACACAAGGTTCGTCTATACTTGAGATTGAAGAATCTTTCTCTTTAATATAAATAGACAAGTGTTGATCGTGGTTTTTATCTTAGGGTTAAAATCGTAAAACCTTACATCTGACATGACGTCACTAGGACCACTAACGCATTTATTGAATAATTCAACACGCCTACATAAGAATTACCAGGGTACCTTTTTTTTTACATATATATGTGTCATGTTCCACGGTAGAACCCTTAGTATTGACCGACATCACCTTCGCACACCAAACCCTAAATTCTTACACCATCGTGCCAATGGCAAACCATGCCAGCCACGTCTCCGCGCCAAGGCATGCAAACCATGCCAGCCGAACCACTGTGCCAATGGAAAACCATTCCAGCCACGTCTCCGCGCCAAGGCATGCCAACCATGCTAGCCGCATGTTCCAATGGAATTCCGTGCCACCCATATCTCCGTGCCAAGGCATGCCAAACATACCAGCCGGACCACCGTGCCAATGGAAAACCATGCCAGCCACGTCTCCGCGCCAAAGCATGGAAACCATGCCAGCCGCGCCGCCGCGCCAGCCACATCTCCGCGCCAAGTCATGCCAAACATGCCAGCCGTGCCGCCGTGCCAGCCACATCTCCGCGCCAAGTCATGCCAACCATGCTAGCCGCACCACCGTGCCAATGGCAAACCATGCCAGCCACGTCTCCGCACCAAAGCATGCCAACCATGCCAGCCGTGCCAGCCACATCTCTGCGCCAAGGAATGCCAACCATGCCAGCCGCACCGTCGTGCCAATGGCAAACCATGCCAGCCACGTCCGCTCCAAGGCTTGCCAACCATGCCAGCCGCACCACCGTGCCAATGGAAAACCATGCCAGCCACGATTCCATGCCAAAGCCATGTCGGCCCCGCTACATGCCGCTGGCTTCCAAACGAAGGGTTGCAACATTCAACGGCCACCCTTCCATCTGAGATGCAGATCTTAGCCGTCCAAGGTCGCCAGCCAACGCATGGTAACCTTTGGCCCAACGCCGAAACCCTAGTTTTGGCCACGCCTAAATCGCGCCAAGGCATGCCGACCATGCCACATGTGTCAATGGCATGCCTTGCCATCCACCTTGCCGCGCCTAACCATACCATGCGGGCCTTCCCCTCACGGCTGCCAAAATGAAGGCGTGCGACAATCAGTGGTTACCCTTCCATCTTAGATGCAAATCTTAACCATCCAAGGTCGCCAACCAACGCATGGTAACCTTTGTCCTAGAGCCAAAACCCTAGTTTTGGCCACGCCTAAACTGCGCCAAGGCATGCCGACCATGCCATATGTGCCAATGGCATGCCAACCACCTGTCGCGCCATAAAATGCCGGCCTTCCCTATGCGGCTACCAAAACGAAGGCGTGCGATGATCAACGGCCACCCTTCCATCTTAGATGCAAATCTTAGCCGTCCAAGGTCGCCAAACAACGCATGTCAACATTTGGCCCTAAACCCTAGTTTTGGCCACGCCAAACCGCGTCAAGGCATGCCATGCCACATGTTCCAATAGCATGCCAACCACCTTGATGCGTCATACCATGCCGGCCTTCCCTATGCTTCTACCAAAACGAAGGTGTGCGATGATCAACGACCACCCTTCCATCTTAAATGCAAATCTTAGCCGCCCAAGATCGCCAAACAATGCATGGTAACCTTTGGCCAAAAACCCTAGTTTTGGCCACGCCAAACCGCGTCAAGGCATGCCATGCCACATGTTCCAATGGCATGCCAACCACCTTGCCGCGCCATACAATGACGTCCTTACCTATGCGGCTACCAAAACGAAGGCCTGCAACAATCAACGACCACTTTTTCATCTAAGATGCATATCTTAGCCGTCCAAGGTTACCAGCTAAAGCATGGCAACCTTCGGACCTAGTTTGGTCGCGCCTAAACAAATCCAAAACCCTAAATTTTGGCCGCGCCTAAACTAGGCCATATTAAATCCATACTGATCATGCTTTCATGCCAATGGCTACCAAAACGAAGGCCTGCAACAATCAACAACCACTTTTTCATCTAAGATGCAGATCTTAGCCGTCCAAGGTTACCAGCTAACGCATGGCAACCTTTGGCCCTAGTTTGGTCGCGCCTAAACAAAGCCAAAACTTTAACTTTTGGCCGCGCCTAAACTGGGCCATATTGAATCCATACTGATCATGCTTTCATGCCACTGGATACGAAACAAAGGGTTACAATAATCAACGACTACCTTTCCTCTTAAGATGCAAAATCTCGACCGTCGAAGGTCACCACCGAGTCGGCAAGTCTCCCAATCTCAACTTTCCAAACAAAAACAACATGCTACATGTTTTCCACGAAAACGCTCTAGACATCAACACATGTCACAAACTGGGGGATGCTCATTGGGTATTGGTTTGGCGGTTTACAGCGTGCGGCGTACACTACGCCCGTTATAAGACAGTGTCATATGGATGAGGCGGTTAGTAAATACAGGGAGCAATGGTGAAACACTTTCTTTTATGGAACATCAATTCCATCCATTACCGGTTACCACCTCCTCCCATTTACTCACCTGTTTTCCATTTCTTAATGAGACCAGAGTACGTTTCACTTCGACTGGTATAAATAGGCATTACCTATTTCCACCGAACAACAAGTTCAGGTCAGGAGGATACAAAATATTTGCTAGCTTTACATCGGTTAGATTCCCACTTTCTGATACAAGTCGTGAAACAACTACTCTTCCATAATTAACTATTCTGGTCTCAACACTCTCTTCGCTTCCCTCCCCAAAACTAACCCTTCTCCTTCACTTTGTGACCGAAGCAAGTCTGGAACGTCCATTTCTTGGTTTAGGCCGGATTTGTACAGATTGATCTCTCGAATCTAAAGTACTCCCTTGCAGTACATTGTTCAGGTTTTAAACTCGTTTCTCACCCATACACCCGAAATTACCAAAATCAGCTGAAATCGTTTTCACCCTCAAACAATTGGGAGATTGATCTTTCGGTTACAATGTCAACTTTCAATCCTCGATCTCATATTTCGACCCAGACGTCAGGATAGTAGATTCCAAACGACCCGCCGAGGGATCGACGACTCAGTTACTAGACGGCCCGGTTACCAGTCATGACTATACAAGGGATGACTGGGGACTTTCCACAGTCACGACGGTGCTTCCCACAAAACTAAGTCTTACACCCGGGATATTCCTTTTCATTAGGAGATCCGAAAAACCGAGTAAGTCTTGCTAGACAAAATACATGGTATACTGCTTCAAATCTTCACAGGGGAGATAAAAAACCGATAGCCATATTTTTCCAGTGTTTCATGCTTTCTACTATCACACAACATTCACAATTCCATGACTTCCCCGGGGTACTCATGCCACTTATATTCATAACCAAAAACATCAATATTCTAAAACAGTTCATTCCAAATAATAATCCAAAACCCTCAGGGGTAATACTTTTCTATCAACCCAAAAATCCAGAAAATCAAAATCATAAACCAAGCGCTTTGTTTGCTTTTAAAAAAAAAGTCACTTACCCGCACGTGCCTACTTTGCATAATAATGATTACCCGTCACTATTCATGAGGTAGTCGACGTTACTACGGTGATATTCGAAGAGGAATTGTTTATGACGAAGTGTTTCTACAAGTTTATGAAAGGCATACCCACGACTAGGGTTTACACCAGTTCAGAAGAACAATATTTCTACAGATTTATGGAAGGCATACCTATGGATAGGGTTTGCACCAATACAAGAAACAAGAAAACAAATTGAAAGAGAAACGCTGGAGTACATAGCTGGAATATGCTTACCCACTTTATTGCTACCGCGCTACCTCTAACACCAATACGTGAGAACAAAAATACGAGATAAAAAGGAGAGCCAACCCCTTTCATACGCATAAATTTTGGAATTTGAATAAGGAAATGATTTCCTATTTGATCTATTTATAGAAAGAGGCAACTGGGCCCGCAAGAACAAGTCCGCGCCACGCCAAGCCAGCACTGTGCAAAGCCTACAGTCTGCGCCATGTCCAGCCGACAGTCCGCGCCATACCAAATCCAATCCAGCGTCCACGCCAAGCCAGTGCCCATTCCAAGATGATCCAACACTAAAAACTTGCATCTTTCCAGTGCCAGCAGCTTGCATCCTTCCAGCGCTAACAGCTTGCAGCTTTACAGCAGCTTGCATCTTTCCAGCGCCAGCAGCTTGCATCCTTTCAAGCGCTAACAGCTTGCATCTTTACAGCAGCTTGCATCTTCCCTGCTCCAGCAGCTTGAATCCTTCAAGTGTTGCTCTTGAACTCCCAGTAGATGGGAATCAACAATCTAATTTCATTACACGAAAATATCAGGAACGACTTCTCCAAAATCGAAGCAAAGAAAAATCAGCAACCCCCCTGAGTTCACAAAGACTCTTTTCCCTGTTAGGAGATGCATGATTTTTGAGGACTTCGCCCGCAAAATCGTGCAGTATATGATGAAACATTTATGTGAGATTCTATATTTACCCAAGGCGCAACGTCAAGGCATATTTGCAGCCCTCAACCGCAATGCATCAGGGAAGCAGCTGTTTCCAACCAGAGAAAACGTTCCCAAACCCCAACCTCTCCTAGAAAGAACGATTGATAGATGGAACTGGGGACTCCTAACCATTGTTCGCTTGAAGGGTTTCTAGTTTGACATCACACTGATTAATGCAGCCATTCTGCTTCAACATCCTTCATCAGCGACTCCTCTTTAATGATCACTCCGACAGCCGCTCCGTTTCAGCGTTCTCTCCATAAGATTCTCCAGGATCCGAAGATGAGGCTTCAACATTTGTCTTCTTAAGTTTCAACATCTTCTCCAAGAGCCGAAGCTGCTTCAACGACGCTTCTTCCTGCAAAGGGTCGTACCACCATGCTCCCCATGTCAAGGATCATGATCACAGCCAACCAATCTTCGTAGTCATGGAAAGTTTGCTCGCTTACGCATCCAGCCAATCCTTTTACTTCCAGGGATCCCCGTACAACTCCATCCAATCCTTTTACTTCCACGGATGCCCATACAATTCCAGTCAACCTACTTTGTTACCACGACAATGTAGTCTCTTCTGATTACATCTGCTACCAAGAATTTTTGCCGCTCATTTGTTGATACCATCCAGGGCTTCACCACAGCATCAATCACTACAAAGATGGAAACATTAAACCATACTTGAGGACTGAGGATATACACGGAATCCCTTCACTGTCAAAGCTCAGAAGACACAGTCAACCAAAAGGCCATAGCCGCAACAAAGCATCTACTCTTCAAGGGTGCAGTGAAAGAATATCATCACCTCTCTGTCTAGAAGACGCCTTCAACACTTTACGAGGACGAGGAGGATCCCAAGTCTGCTCAGAGGAAAACAACTTCAGAAACTGAAGAAAAATACGACTGGGGACTTCTCTTTGCAGTCCATCGACGACCATCAAAGACTCATGAGATAACTCCAGAGATGCGGCTGAAACATTTTCTTGAAGAAACAGAGGGAGCCATGATAAAAAAAACATAACTCTCTCATTCCTACATCTTCGCTATCCAGAATATTTCGTCCATGCGATATCCTGAGCATCCCAGCGTCACATCCAGAAGAGTACGATAAGCTTGTATCAAATCACGTGGACGTGGATTCAAGGCGATGCAACGAAAATAGGATACACATGGGGACTACCAACATGAGACGCTTTCACTCCCCTCAACCAGGTTATTTCTGATTTCAACATCACTGTCTAAGTTTCGCGAGCCGCAGGAATTTCTCAACACGAAGCCGTACATGTACACCGAAAACTTCAAGATCACGCCACAAAGATATATTCACATATGCATCCATGCCATCGGATCAAACCGAAGTATAACTGGGGACTTCTTACCACATCTCATTACATACGATAGTCCAAGATTCAGAAGATGGTTCGAAGGATGTCGCTTGGAACAAAGTCCTGGAAGACTTGATAGCAGCACATCGGAAACGGAGCGTCTCCCTATTTCATCTGGGCGCGCCAGAATTTTTCGAACATATAAGCATTCACAACACATGATCATCACGATCAGAAGGTCCAGGCACTGAACAACCTAAAGACGAGGATGGACCGACACCGCAACCACAATCTCCAAGATTAACCCTGACATGATTGTTGCCGAGCATATATTCCATCCATCCGTCCCAAGAATGTAATGGAGTTTGGTAAATTTTGGAATCCACTGGAGAGACACTGCAGATGAAAGCGCGGATACAAACGAGCAACAGAAAACAGAAGAAGGTCAATACCTCTTTTCATACGGATGGAGTTTCTAGAGGTTTGCACATAATAAAGTTCCCTTCTTGCTCCATGAACGAGAACAGATGACTCGGCGCGGCTATGCTACCCCGGGCCCGCAACATCCCTCCTGAATTCTTCCTAAGTTTCATTATCGGGTCGTTTTCACCTTCTAAACGAACTCAAAACCTAAATATTCCCTTGTATGAGATAGGAAATTCTTTTTCGGTCAGATGGAGGGGAGGACCGTCAAAATCCGAGTTCGTACGAGAATTCGACAACGATTTTAGTAAGGAGCGGTAATTAGGGTTTCGGCATCCCAAGCCCTGATTTCGAAAAAGTTTCCAGGAGCCATCACTACTATTTGATAACTGAAGTTCCAGCGTCATCACCATCGTTTGGTAGCCGAAGTTCTGAAACCAGTTTACACTATTCTGCGGACTGAAGAAACTTTCCACCATTCCGCTGACCGAAGCCAGTATCCTCCATTCCAAGCCGACCAATGCCTGTGGCTCCCATTCCAAGCTGACCAACGCCTGTGGCTCCAATTTCAAGCCGACCAACGCCCGCGGCTCCCATTCCAAGCCGACCAATGCCTGCGGCTCCCATTCCAAGCCGACCAACGCCCGTGGCTCCCATTCCAAGCCGACAATCTACATCTTACCACTTCACGGTCTAGCCAGCAACACCACTAGTAAAATCTATGCAAGGCCGCCAACACGAGAATCACGAACTCTCCTTACATCTCGAAAAATGTTAGTCGAGTCTTCATGACCATCTTTTCACGACTTGTCATTTCGATTTTGTCCTCGCCTGTCACCATCTTATGCTTACCTCACAACAATGCTCCTGTTCCAATCTAAGCAGGGGACTTAATGTTGATGGTGGTTTTTAGCTTAGGGTTAAAATCGTAAAACCTTACATCTGACATAACGTCACTAGGACCACTAGCGCATTTATTGAATCATTCAACACGCCTACGTAAGAATTACCAGGGTACCTTTTTTTTTACATATATATGTGTCATGTTCTACGGTAGAACCCTTAATTTTAACCGACATCACCTTCGTACATCAAACCTTAAATTGTTACACCACCGTGCCAATGGAAAACCATGCCAGCTACGTCTCCGCGCCAAGGCATGCCAACCATGTCAGCCGCACCACCGTGCCAATGGAAAACCATGCCAACTACGTCTCCGCGCCAAGGCATGCCAACCATGCCAGCCGCATGTGCCAATGGCATGCCGTGACAGCCACATCTTTGTGCCAAGGCATGCCAACCATGCCAGCCGCACCACCGTGCCAATGGCAAACCATGCCAGCCACGTATCCGCGCCAAAGCATGCTAACCATGCCAGCCGTGTCGCCGTGCCATCCACATCTCCGCGCCAAGTCATGCCAATCATGCCAGCCGAACCACCGTGCCAATGGCAAACCATGCCATCCAGGATTCCATGCCAAAGCCATGCCGACCCCGCTACATGTCGCTGGCTGCCAAAAAGAAGGGTTGCAACAATCAACGGCCACCCTTCCATCTGAGATGCAGATCTTAGCCATCCAAGGTCGCCAGCCAACGCATTGTAACCTTTGTCCCAATGCCAAAACCCTAGTTTTTTCTATGCCTAAACCGCGCCAGGGCTTGCCGACCATGCCGCATGTGCCAATGGCATGTCGTGCCAGCCACCTTGCCGCGCCTAAACTATACCATGCGGGCCTTCCCCTCACGACTGCCAAAACGAAGGCGTGCGACAATCAATGGCCACCCTTCCATCTTAGATGCAAATCTTAACCGTCCAAGGTCACCAACCAACGCATGGTAACCTTTGGCCCAACGCCAAAACCCTAGTTTTGGACACGCCTAAACCGCGCCAAGGTATGCCGACCATGCCACATGTTTCAATGGAATGCCAACCACCTTGCCGCGCCATACCATGCCGGCCTTCCCTATGCGGCTACCAAAACGAAGGCGTGCGATGATCAACGGCCACCCTTCCATCTTAGATGCAAATCTTATCCGTCCAAGGTTTCCAAACAACGCATGGTAACCTTTGGCCCAAAACCCTAGTTTTGGCCACGCCAAACCGCGCCAAGGCAGGCCATGCCACATGTGCCAATGGCATTCCAACCACCTTGCAGCGCCAGACCATGCCGGCCTTCCCTATGCGGCTACCAAAACGAAGGCGTGCGATGATCAACGGCCACCCTTACATCTTAGATGCAAATCTTAGCCGTCCAAGGTTACCAAACAACGCATGGTAACCTTTGTCCCAAAACCCTAGTTTTGGCCACGCCAAACTACGCCAAGGCATGCCATGCCACATGTGCCAATGGCATGCCAACCACCTTGCCTCGTCGTACCATGCCGGCCTTCCCTATGCGGCTACCAAAACGAAGGCCTGCAACAATCAGCGACCACTTTTTCATATAAGATGCAGATCTTAGCCGTCCAAGATTACCAGCCAACGCATGGCAACCTTTGGCCCTAGTTTGGTCGCTCCTAAACAAAGCCAAAACCCTAACTTTTGGCCGCGCCTAAACTATGCCATATTAAAACCATACTGATCATGCTTTCATGCCACTGGCTACCAAAATGAAGGCCTGCAATAATCAGCGACCACTTTTTCATCTAAGATGTAGATCTTAACCGTACAAGGTAGCCAGCTAACGCATGGAAACCTTTGGCCCTAGTTTGGTCGCGCCTAAACAAAGCCAAAACCCTAACTTTTAGCCGCGCCTAAACTATGCCATATTGAAGCCATAGTGATCATGCTTTCATGCCACTAGCTACCAAAACGAAGGCCTGCAACAATCAACGACCACTTTTTCATCTAAGATGCAGATCTTAACCGTACAAGGTAGCCAGCTAACGCATGGAAACCTTTGGCCCTAGTTTGGTCGCGCCTAAACAAAGCCAAAACCCTAACTTTTAGCCGCGCCTAAACTATGCCATATTGAAGCCATAGTGATCATGCTTTCATGCTACTGGCTACCAAACGAAGGGTTACAATAATCAACGGCTACCTTTCCTCTTAAGATGCAAAATCTCGACCGTCGAAGGTCACCACCGAGTCGGCAAGTCTCCAAAGCTCAACTTGCCAGACAACAACAACATGCTACATGTTTTCCACGAAAACGCTCGAGACATCAACACATGTCACAAACTGGGGGATGCTCATTGGGTATTGGTTTGGAGGTTTACAGCGTGCGGCGTACACTATGTTCGTTATAAGACAGTGCCATAAGGATGAGGCGGTTAGTAAATACAGGGAGTAATGGTAAAATGCTTTCTTTATGGAACATCTATTCCAGGCGTTACCGGTTACCACCTCCTCCCATTTACTCACCCGTTTTCCATATCTTAATGAGACCAGAGTACGTTTCACTTCGACTGGTATAAATAGGCATTACCTATTTCCACCGAACAACAAGTTCAGGTCAGGAGGATACAACACTCAGAAAATATTTGCTAGCTTTCCATCTGTTAGCTTCCCACTTTCTGATACAAGTCGTGAAACAACTACTCTTCCAGAATCAACTATTCTGGTCTCAACACTCTCTTCGCTTCCCTCCCCAAAACCAACCCTTCTCCTTCACTTTGTGACCGAAGAAAGTCTGGAATGGCCATTTCTTGGTTTAGGAGGGATTTGTACAGATTGATCTCTCGAATCTAAAGTACTCCCTTGCAGTACATTTTTCAGGATTTAAACTCGTTTCTCACCCACACACCCGAAATTACCAAAATCAGCAGAAATCGTTTTCACCCTCAAACAACAAGACATAATTTGTATTTCTGGTCACGCGTTTATTAGAGATATTACTCTTGTCCATAGAGTTAGATCACTACAAACACAGACTTGTAAGGTCTTAAACGTGTTTTCCTGCTCTGATACCAATTGAAAAAACGGGGGTCTAACAACACCACCCAATATTTCGATTAGCAATCTGTATGGACTAACTCCGAATTACTTTCTATAGAATCAACTAGACAGTCAGACTCAATCTAGGTAAAAGTATCTCAAGGAGTTAATATCTCTCTCTTGTTTGATTTACTCGAGCTAATAGAAATCAGCGAGTTTTTAATCAAACACAAGTGGATGGTACCAAAGACCAATATCCAAGGATTAATCAATTTAAATCAACAACCAAAGGTTTCATATTCTAATTGATGATCTACAACACACAACCTGAATTATTTCAATTATAAAGATAAAAAATATAATTCGGAAATAGAAATAACACAGACACCAGAATTTTGTTAACGAGGAAACTGCAAATGCAGAATAACCCCGGGACCTAGTCCAGATTGAACACACACTGTATTAAGCCTCTACAGACACTAGCTTACTCCAAGCTAACTTCGGACTGGACTGTAGTTGAACCCAATCAATCTTCCACTGATCCAAGGTACATTTATGCTCCTACGCCTCTGATCCCAGCAGGATACTGCGCACATGATTCCCTTACCTGATCTCACCCATAACTAAGAGTTGCTACGACCCAAAATCGCAGGCTTTGACAATAAACAAATCTGTCTCCCACAGACAAGTATATCAAAGGATCAATCTGTCTCCCACAGATAAACCGTAAAGGTTTTGTTTCCTCTTTTAATAATAATCAAGGTGAACATGAACCAATTGATAATCCGGTCTTATATTCCCGAAGTACATCCTCGAGTTATCAATCACCTCACAACAATCTTAATCGTATGGTAGCGAAACAAGATGTTGCGAAATCACAAACAATGAGACGAAGATGTTTGTGATTACTTTTTATATCTTTCCTATCGGAGATATCAATCTCAAGCCAATCAATCTGATTGTACTCGTACGATAGAAGATGCAAGATCAGATCACACAACTACGATAAAATTAGTATCTTTCTGGCTTTACAATCCCAATGAAGTATTTAATTCGTTAACCTGGTTTTAGAAGAAGAAAACCAAAGGTTAAAGGAGAATCGACTCTAGCACGCAAACTAGTATCATACGTAAGATGTGGGATTAGTTTTGCACGATACTAGATGTCTCCTTTATATAGTCTTTCAAATCAAGGTTTGCAATCAATGTTATCTTAGTAACAAAGCATTCAATATTCACCGTTACATGAAAACCTGATTTAGATTCAAGATAATATTTCTCAACCGTTAGATTGAAAACTTATCTTGTTATACACACTTGACAATGCATACTTCTAGGTTTGTTAATCGTACCCAAACGTATGCACTTGTTGGTTCAACAATAGTTAACCAAAAGGTTATCCATATGAGAATTTCATATCAACCGTGTTCTTCTTCACCATAACTAGTTCAAATGACTTCAAATGAACTAGTAAGAGAGTTGTTCAATTGCAAGGAAATATCATGTACTACACAAGACACAATTCAAGCAAAGATGATTTGATTCACTTGAATCGGTTCATGAAATTTTATAGCCACGGTTTCCAAACTGCATTCCTTAGTCTTTTTAAGTTTAAGTTCAGAATTCATCTCCAGATATATAACCTTCTCAAAGTTCGCAGACTAGGTTCGCGGACTTAAGTTACCGGGAAGAGTTTACAAACTTATGCAGAAATTATAGGGTTTGAGAACTTCGTCGGTTCGCGGACTGGGTTCGTGGACTGAGTTCGCGGACTTAGCTTCACACAAGTAGTTTGTCAACAACAGCAGAAATTCTCGGGTTTGAGAACTTCGGCAGTTCACGGACTGAGTTCGCGGACTTGGATCACGCCATTCTTCCGGTTCTCTTGATCAACAAAGTTTGCAAACTTTGGTTCAAGGAATATAACTTATACATAAATGTGTTTCCACAACAATGCTTATGTCCACCATTGGTTATGTAATCTAAACTCTCATTTTAATCATTGAAACATTCTTAGAGGACGTTATATAGTTGTTACACCATTTCTCGTCAAAGCAATTTTCAAAGTGATTGAAACATATCATGACTTTCGTCACTAGGTAAAGATAAAATTGACCGAAGAGAAAATATTACCAACACATATTTCAAGATATAGATAGGCGAGGTATTCTCGGCTCGAAATACCAAATGTGTATAATCCAAGTCTATATATATAGCATACGACTTCTTGTCTCAAAGAGTAAGAGATAGAGTAGATAGACTTTTGAGTGACAGATAAGTCAAGTCTTCACATACCTTTTTGTCGAGAAGTTCCACCGGTTCCTTGAGTAGTTCTTCTTCTTGTATGATGAATCACCATGAAGTCCTTGAGCTCAACTACACTTTCTATCCTAGTCCGAGACTTAGCTATAATAAACTAGAAATCAAGACTTATAGTTTTGAACACTAACGTTAACAAACATGCTTGAGATAGCAACGCATGCGAGTTCGACCGATCAATGCTCTAACATGCAGTGTTATTAGTTTTCGATTGATTTGATTGACTGTTGATGAGGAAAAACGATTTGCTGGTTTTTTAGGAAAGTGAAGATACGATCGTTCGGATGAGATTCCTCAACCGAGCAAACTGCTTAAGCTCACACAGATGCACTGCACGGGATTGCTTTGAGTTCGAGATCAATCTGTAGGACTCCGATCTAAACCAAGTCAATGGTTGTTCCAGAGTCAATTCGGTCACAAAGAGGGAGATGGGTTGATCTATAGGAGGGAAGTTGAGAATTGTGTGAGATCAATGATGATCAAGTATTGTGGATGTGTTGTGGGTTTCTGCAAATGATGAATAAGTTAGAATGATTGAGAGAGTGTTGCTCGCACGATTGATTCTTGGTTATACGATGGATTATCTGTTCAGTATCTCGTGGATTTTATGTGTGTTTTTCGTATGTTTGTACTGCCTTTCAATCATGGACTCAGAGACTTATTTATATTGCTAGAAATGTAAATACATTGATCTCCAGTAAGTGTGACAGTTGCTCGAGTGAAAGAGTGGGAAAGTGGAAAATCGTGGTTTCACTAGTTCCTCGTACGTGAGAGGGTTGGTTGATTGTCTACCCACTACTTCGCTAACTCCCTCAACTGCTTGCACGACTTACTCACATTTCTCATCGTGGATGAATAAACATGTTGTAGGCCGCCAGAACAAAACCCTAATGGATATCCCCCATGTGATGTGATTGATGTCTCACGAACGTGGAGTCTGCAAAGCAGACGTGTATTTGTTTAGTCAGTCGTTGACTTGATTAGACGACAGGTCTAGGTTTTGTTTAGTAGAGCATGATAGTCGAACTCTCTATGATTCATGAATTGAACATGTCTTTGGGACGTGGTTCTTCGAATGAATGATTTGATAATCTGAGCAAATATTGCTCCATCAATTGACCGATAAATTACTAAATATTAGTATATGAATCGAGTGTCTGAGAAAGTATTTCTCATTCGATGAATTACTTAATATTGTTAGCTGGATCAATATTCCATCAGTTGAGCAAATATTGCTCGTTCAGTGAATTGTTGGTAGCATGACCAAATTAATTTAAAATACTGGACCGAATATTATATAATTAATCTGGATGTCATAGTTGGATCAACATAAAACTATTAGTGTTTGAACTTGCTCATAATTTTGTGGAGTGTTTGTTCGAAACCCTAATTTTTGATCAATTGTTCCTCAATTGAAGGATTATTGAAAATAGGTCACTGAGTAAAGGAGGTACCGACCACATGGGATGATGGAAGACCATATGGTGCCAAAGTGCTCGAGTGAACTGTTCCCGGGTCCTTTGCTGACCGGCTGGTGAAAGTATGATCAAATGCTGGTGTTGATCATTTTTTAGAATAGTGCTTGTGTGAGCGTTAGGTAATAAAACCTAATTTATGGAGAGATGAGGGACCGACCAAGGGGGAATGGAACCGACCCTTGATGGTCGTGGGGCCAGATGCCAGTCGTTTGAGCGAGTCCCAAGTCGGTTGGAGAGAGTTTGAACCCGATATGAGCGATTGCTAGCAAATTAGGTTAAAATTGTGAATATTTGTGGGACTGGCTCCTTGCAAGCCTTAGGGCCGGCCTTGGTCAGTCAAGGAAGCGTGTCTGTGTCACCACGGTGTCCGTGTCTCAGTCCTGAGATTTTTGGTATTTTTTGACGATCGTTCGAGCAATATTTTGGATTTTCAGAAGAGTTTGATCTTGATTGAAACTCTCAATCTTGCTCGGATAATCAAGAAGAAATTTTCTCATGCGAAAGATAATTTTGAGAATATTAAAATAATGATATTTTAATTTTTGACATGGGAAGCCTAGTCGGTCGAGTGACTGTTTGACTTTTGGCTTTTCCATGGTTTGAGCAATATTTGAGAAAATACTGAAAAACTAGGGTTTTCGGTCAAACGATGGGGTTCCATGAGATGATGAAAATAATAATATGAGGAAATAAAGAGTTTTGAGGTGTGGGACCGACCACGGCTAGGACATGGCCGGCCGGCTAGGTGGCCCGGTCCCGCGACACCTTTCCCTATTTTGTTTGATAAAAGTATGGAAAATTAAGAGTTTCTGTCAAATGAGGGAGTTTGCTCAAATGAGGAATCTCTATTAGATGTGGGAAGAAATAAAATATTAGTGAAAATAAAATAATGGAGGGGGACCGGAAACGACATGGCCGAACGGTGGGCCTGATCCCACGCCTCTAACTTATTTTATTAATTATTATTTTATTTATATGAGTCGCACGTTCGTCCATACTTCGACTGTTCGTTCGTGCGTTTAGTTGCTCGTTTGTGCATTATTTTTCAAGTACACTTGCAGCATTCTCTCGGGACTTACTTGATTACAGTCAGACGCCCGATTGTGGAGTACTTATTACTAATTCATGAAACTCAGCTGGGAATGATTCATGAGACGGAGTAATAAAATGAGTTGAGCATCCATTTCTAATCCATGAAATCCAGCCCGGGGATTCAGGCAACAGAGTAATGAGATAAAATTATTATCTATTACTAATCCATGAGATCAGCCATGGAATGTAGTAATAATATAAAATAGATTATTTTCCAAGAATTCAAATGGTGAATGTCACGGTAGAATTAATCTATTGTAGAATCGAGATATGAGATAGTTGAAGCATCATACTCGTTCTTAAAGGTTCATAGTCAGGGAACAGCGTGCAACGTTGTTGACGTCCTGAAGGCGTTTAGCCCCCTCAACAAAAAATTATGTAGGGGAGCCGCCTGAATCTATACATAGTCTTTATACATAGTCAGGGAACAACGAGTGTCGCCGACGTCCTGAAGTCATTAAGCCCTCTCAAAAAACAATTATGTAGGAGGACCACCCAATCATTCTTCTATGTAGAGGGGGTATCTCTATGTAGTCAGGGAACAGTGAGTATCACTGACGTCCTGAAGGCGTTAAACCCTCTCAACAAACAATTATGTAGGAGGACCGCCCAATCATTCTTCTACATATAAGGTACGATGAAATGCGTAGCATCGAAAGATCCTCTAGTGGGAGGCCTTTCAAGAAACATATTCATCGTGGCTCTGAGAGGTACTCGATCAAAGATCGTGAAACGGTTCACGGATCGTAAAACACGAATCGTCACATGCGTTCCTGAACCCAGGTCAGAAACATGCAGTATCATGATTTTACGATTTTATCCCTTGTCAAAAATCCACCATCAACATTAAGTCCCCTGCTTAGTGAGGCACAGTCATGTTCCGCAGTAAGCATTAAATGGTGATTTTCCAGTTAAACAAGATAAGCAGTCGGACTTAGTCGTACAAAGGTATTTTCAGAATCCCTGATTTGCTCCAATGACATCATGTACTAGCAAACTATAGGTAAGGACCCTGACGTGTGATAGAGCATCGTCCCGCGGTTACGGGGAGACGAAGCACTACTGATTTGGACGGTCAAGCGTTCAGTTTTGGTCGGTTTAGCGTTTACGAGCCCAGGCCCAAAAAGAAAATCCGTGCTTTATTAGGTTTTGGAACTAAAATTGATATAAAAGGGAAGAGAACCTAAAAAAATTATTTTATTTTTTCCTAAGCTAACCGACCACCCTCTCTTCACCTCCCTCACGTCCGCGAGGAACCGAGAAGCTGTCGGAGCTCCCCCCACTGGCGACTGCTGACCCACTGGGCTAAATTTTTTGTTTTTGATGTTCATCTATGAGTTGTTCAAAATAAAATTCCATGTATGCATGCATGCGTAGGCTTTATGGAAATTTATCTTAACAAACAATCGTTAGTCCGTCCGCCAATTTATGAAACGAATGATAATCCCTAATACAAAAGAAATATGTATATATATATTTTTTGAAATGGACCTGCGTCCAGTGATAAAATTTTGTTTATGAACTTTCATAAAAATCAAAATTTATTTTCAACATGAGTTTTCACATGAATATTTTTTTTAGGAACTTATGCTCGTTCGCTAGTGAAAGTAATAAATAATGAACCCTAACATTAGAGAGATTTTGAAATAGACCTGTGTCTAATAATAAAATTTTGTTTGTGAACTTTCATAGAAACAAAATTTATTTTGGAATGTATGGACCTATACAAGATAGAAAATGACCCATTTGATGAACCACGTAAAAAAGTTTTTGAATAGCTCACGTGAGTTATTAACTCATGGAAAAAAATAAATAAAAAATTCGTGAATTGTTGACATTTTTTTATGCAAGACTCAAAATTTATGTAAGATCAAATTTTGATTTTCATCAATTTTAGAGGTAAACAATTTTGATAGAATGTCGCTTTTATGAGTTTTGTGATTTAACGGTGTATGCACCATGTTCACCGGTGAGAATTGCTCATATGGTGGAAAATTATGTGAATTACTCACATGATAGTAGTTTCGTGAATCGCTCACGGTTTTATGAAAATCATGTCATGATTTCTAATGGATTTTATTTATCTCTGCAGGTTTCAAGAGAGGAACAAATTCTAGGGATTTTGCGTCATAATCACTACAGCTAGTGAAATTGTAAACACGTAAGAGTTGAAGTGTTACCATTTTTGTAGATGTACATTTTCATTCCATGATCCGTTGTTTTTTTGAATGATGTGCTGAAGCGAAAATGTTGTTTGGTCATCACAACAACTTTGTGAAGATGACTGATTCTCATGATAGCACCTCAAAAGATGATGCCCCTAGAGATGATGCTCCCAGAGATGATGTTTCTAGGGATGATGCTTCCACATATGCCACTTCAGAAAACGTTGCCTTTGTAGACAGAACTTCTATTGATGAAGAAGAAGAAACCGGACCGAATAATATTCCAAACACCGCTTATGAATTCTTTGTGGTTCCGTATATGCCTGGAAAACGTTCCCCAGGTTCTGCGTTTCGTCTTCTTATAGACCCCGTGGGTATCATTCAGAGAAAATTGGTATCTCTCCGAGCAATTATTCGATTTTGTATTCATGCTAGACATTATGCCGGCTCACACATAGACTTCAAGCTGTCTCGGAAACCTTTGACAAACTTTTCTGGATGGGCGAGGCATATGATGGGGCATAGTCATGTGAGAACCATGTCGGATCGGCACAGGTGACACGAGCTATTTAAGCAGCTGGAGAATTGCATGTTTACCATGACGTGAGAGGCATAGTATCTTTGCTCGCTCGCTGGTGTGTTCCTACTCATACTTTCATATGTAGATGGGGAGAATTCACCATCACTCTAGAGGATGTAGTTGCTTTATTGCATCTTCCATTCACGGGTAATTTCCCAGCAACACTTTCGAAAAATGAGAAGGTGGTATCCGAGATCTTGACAGCTAATATGCATGATATTAACAGATTATCCAGTAAATCTTGTTATGCCCAGTGGTTGAAGGGATGGTGGTCGAGAGACGGAACCCCTGAGATACCTGTGGACGGTATGTTAAATATTGCTGCTTTCTTGTGTCTGTGGTTATCCAGAGATGTATTTGAAGATAGTGGAAATTTGCCGAAGCCATTCGTGATTCCTTTTACTATCAAGATGGCTCAGGTTGAGAAACTTCTGATTGGCAGTCTGTTTCTGGGTTCACTATTCTCCAACTTAGATTCCTTGGTTGTGGATTCCAGCATTTCCAATGGTTTTATGAAAATTGAAACATATGCCAACATAATGTTTCTCCAATCTTTATTGTGGGAGCGCTTTGAAAATTATGCCCTGATTCCCTGTAGCATCTTGCAAGGACCGAATGCTGACATTCGTTATGTTCTTTCAGAGAAGGATAATGCCAGGATTATGCGTTTGTCTACTAAAAAGCCTCGGAGCAATGCACGCCTCACCACTGTCTTAGTCGAAGAGTCTGAGTTTAAATTTTGTCCCTGGGTGTCGGTTCTTCATTTTTTCTCACAGATGATCACTTTTAACAATAATGAAGCGAATATCATTCTGGAGTCTGGTGCAAACCTGAGTGACGGTGAGAAATCCTTCATACTGAGTTGTACCCCTAGTTACTTAGTATCGGTGATGCATGGAGAATTTCTGGTGGAGGAATATAACATTGACAGAGCATCTCGACAGATGGGTCTTGATCAGTGTGTCCCAGATGTTCGAAAAGAAAAACCATCGGTTGATCAGCTCAAAGCTTCTTTGGATTGTACACATTTAAATGGGCTCGAATACTTTACCCCTTCCTTACTCGGTCCACCTATCGAACGCCAGGCTATATAGATTTCTGGAGACTGCAACTTGATCGTTTGTATTATTTTATAATAAGTCCTCAAACTCCGACACAAGAACCTCATGCTGCTGAGATAGTTTCTGAACGACCAAGATTGAAGCATCCTTCCAGCGGTGATAAACGAAAAATGCTTCCAGGATGTTCACAGGTAAGGATTCTTCTCGTAGCTTTTACGGCGATATACTGTTCATCTCTTGACTATTTTATTGGTTTTACCACAGGATGCTCGTGCGGTGAGAGCCCGAGTTGATACAAACTTTACTGAAATTGAAGAGAGTCTTCGAGGCGGACAACCCCGGAGTAAGGCTTACAGGATGGTGTCGAATAATGTGTAGTCCCGAGCCACTTCTTTGGTGAGTTGTTAGCATTTCTTTGTAACGACTTTCCTTATCCGCATAATTAGGATCATAAACAAATGTTTGTTAAATTTCAGAATTTTTCTCCATCAATCATTGACGGTCTTCATTTTTCTCCTGGTCAAACAATTCAGGGATCCAGTGCCAATGAGAAAGTTGATGTAAGTACCCATTTTTCGTGCAGGTGATCATGGCATCTCTTTGAATAAATCAATAATAATTATTGTTGATGTGTCCCGGAGGAAATCATTGCGGATAAGCAATATGTTGACGAAGAACATTCTTCCTTAGGAAATGAGGAGACGGAGAATCCTCAAAATCCGTGGCCGGATGGGGGTAGAAATTCTACCAATGGTGATTCCAACCTTGTTGGTCCATCAAATGACTTAGAGACTCCCCAAGTAAGTATTTCTCCTGTAATTTCTTCATAGAAGTATGAAATTGCTGACTCGCGAATGAATGAATGATAATCCATGTGAGTATATGAGAAATATTTCCGAAATACGTCACCAGAAAATTTCAGACTTCAGTCTTTCAGTAAACGTTGTAGAATCTTCATCCGATGTCGCATTTTCGCAGTCCACCCATGTTTTTTCATGCCTTGGAAATTTTTAAGCTTTATCAAAGAATATTTTTGAGTTTTGAGCATGTTTAGGGCCCAAAATAGGCGAAACAGTAAACTTTCAGGAGACTTCTAGAACTTTTCAGCTTGCATGTAGTCTAATGTTTTAGCCACATCTCTCATCTCGTTTATCAGATTGTTATGGAATTTTTATATGTTGTAGAGAACATCCATATGAAGAGAATAGTATATGACTCAACCTTATATTACTCACCAATTGCTCCCAGTTCGTCGTCTTATACAGGGCAGTGTAAAATTTCCTCAGACGAACTTGTTGCAGAACGTGTTTAATGACTTCCACGTTATTTGTTTATGTCTTGGATGCATAGAAAAGAACTTAGATAGTGTTGGTTCGCTTACATGTTGAATTTTATGATTTCTTCTTCAATTCCATTCTTGAAAACTCTAACTTGTATCCTTGCTATATTAGCTGGAAAATGGTGGAATTGAGCATAATGAAACCTATAATGATGATTCGAGCAACCTTGAGATTATTGATGACGAGACAACCACCTCTGAACTTCAAGGCCATGAAACTCTCGTTGTTGAAACCATTGAAGTGATCGAAACTCCAATTGTGGTTGTTTCAGAGATGGAAGAGACCAGGCCAGGAGTAGAGGAGACTGTTCTAGAAGAAGCTGTTGCTATGACCGTAGAAGTTTCTCTGACAATTGAGAATCGCGTAATAGTGTATGAATACCCTAATTCATGGATTGTTTGTGCTCCTCCATTCGTCGAGTTACACCTATATCACACATCAGTTGGTGGATTCGGCGTTCCCATAGGGTATGCTGCTATGTATGAAAAATTTTGGAAAATGTACGGTCACATTGTTGTCACCTAGGACCCAAAATGCAGTTACTTCTTGACAATGCAAGTAGGAACTATATTGTGTGTCATTGATGACATACGGACCAGGGATAGAAGTACTGTTATTCAATATGTACTCTTTGATTGAGAGTACAACTTGAAGAAATCTGAAGAACTTGGTTTTCACTTGAAGTGGCTTCGTGAAAAGATCAACACCATCAAGGATGCAGTAGAAAATGATGTACTTTTTACCAGTGACGCTGTGGTGGAGGAAATGGCCAGGATCGCTGAATTGACTAAAAAGCTGGAGTTGGAGAAAGCGGCCTTGCAAGTCTTGGAGACTGCGGAGAAGAAGAAATCTTTCTTTGCCGGCTTCCTTTAGTTTTCCTTTACATAATCTCTTGAACCTTGAACTTCTGAGAGATGTCAGACTTTAGTTTTTGGTTTTGATTTTTTGATTGGTTTTTAGGTACACGGTTGATTGAGGATTTCCTTTTGGATTTGATAGAGATTTTTCTTTAAATAAAAGAACTTTGATAAATTTCTGAATTCAAATACTGGATGCAAGTATTGCACACGTTTTGGAGGAATTGAAAATACAGGTAAAAGAAAATCCTAAAATGCATTGGGTGTCTCGAACAGTCGCTCGTGTCTTGAGTGAATAACACCCCAAGACGCTAAATGTCTCAGGTGTCAAAGGATTTGAGCCAATTCTCTTGTATCACTGGTATGGTCCTTTCATATGTGTTGATTAACTTTTTGTATCCTCCAACTATGGATTTAGCGACCATAAGAAGTCCTTCCCAATTAGAGCTTCTTGCAGAATGAAGGTTGTGCTTGGTTGCTTTGAGAACCAAATCCCCTTCACGAAATTTGTAAGGTTTAATGGTTCACGCCCTGAATATTTTCTGCTGGTTCGGAATTCCTCGTACAGTAGGATTCCATGTTTGTGGAGCTTTCCAATCCTGTGGCACATGTGGACACTCACGAAAGGGAGAGTACTTAGGATAGTGACTGTTGTGTTCAACCATTATTCTAGCAATGAAAATATTGGGTAGACACTGAATTCGGAGAGGCTCCACTTCTAACCATTTGGTGTAATATTGCTGAGGCGAGAATAACCACTCATAACGTTTGGTGAGAGCTTGGTTATGAGTAGAATTGAGTCCCCGGACCAGGGTAGCATATTTAAAAGTTGATAATATGGACGTACGAGGGGGAATAAGACTTTCCTGAGTACGGAATCTTTTGACAAATTCACGTGCGTTCTCTCCAAGTTTTTGTGTAAGTCCTATCAAGGCTTGAGCTTTCTTCAGATGCTCGAATGACGGAGTATCCTCTATTTATTTCGAATCGTAGCTTTCTTCAACAGATAAATTGCAATTGAAGGTTTTGGAGTTACCTTTTCAGCATGAATCCATGTTCGTCCAAGGATAATATCATATCCTGGGTCTTCCCTAATTATGTGAAATTTGGTTTCTTCCCAGGTTGAGCCGGTTTTCATCTTGAGAATGATGTAACCATAAGCATTCCTGGAGACTACTTCATAGTCTCTGACTGAGACAGGAGCATGAGTGGATTCTTGTCGAGTGATGCCTGCAGCTCTGAGAGTTTCCAAATGGATAATATTGACAGCAGTACCAACATCGACCAACGCTCTTTTGAATTCATTTCCTTTCAGATGCACTGTGGTGAGAAGTCTCCAGTGGTACATCTCTCTATCAATGACTTGAGGCTCAGGGAGCGTTTCTGGAATTGACAGTCATTTTCCGGATACTATATGGTTTAGAGCCGCTAGCATGTCCATCCTTTGAGCCTTTGACAGATAAAGCAATTCGCAGGCATGGTCGATCAGTGATTGAACTGCTTTCTTGATTGGTGGTTCAGAGAACGTAAAGGTTATGATTGGGAGACGATTCTTGTGTACTCCTTTAGTCCTAGTTCTTCTGAATCGTCTTTTTCCTTGAAGATGTGTTTCAAAGTTCTGCAATCAATGACTGACAAACTGTTTCTACTGTTTTTGATAATTTGGGGTGTGTTGATGAGAAACGAGTTCAAACCCTAAACAAATGCACTGCACGGGAATGCTTTTAGGTTCGAGAGATCAATCTGTAAGACTCTGGCCTAAACTAAGAAATGATCGCTCCAGATTCAATTCGGTCACAAAGTGAAGGAGAAGGGTTGATCTTAGGGAGGGAAGCGAAGAAGATGTTGAGATTGTGGAGATGTTGGCTGTTTATGACTTGTATCAGAATGTTGAACTGACTTGCACAATGTAAGCTATCAGTTATGGATGTTTTCTGGATACTGTGACAACACTTGGTTTCTCTGTGTTTTCTTTTTTAAAATAGGTTGAAGAACCTATTTATACAAGTCATTTGAGCGAAATACTCATCTCGTAGGAAGTGGAGAAAGTTGAGTGATGAAGTAGTGGGGTCGTGTAGGTGATTGTCACACGATCAGGCCTTTGCCCACTTCCCTCATCATCGTTAATCGTCCATGCCTCCTGACACGTTCTCATAATGGGCCCGTTGCACGCCGCACGCTGTAAACCACCAGACCAATACCCCAGTAAGTATACCCCAGTTTGTGACATTTTTGATGTCTCGAATGAGTGGGTCGAGTCGTGGGACCCGTCGCAAGAAATAACATACAGTGCTATCAGGTTAAATAACTAAGTTATTTATGGAATTGATATTCATGAAATGTCGTGTATGCTCGATGCATGTAATGCATCGCTTTCAAGCAATCATCTCAAAACAATCGATATGTATGAAGCATCGTTGTTTTAAAGCTTGATTGAACAAGTCGCGGATTAATCGTCTTAAAATGGCAGCACGTCCAACCATCTTTGAGTGATCGTTTGTAGGCCGCATGGGCGGGCCACCATCTGGTCGATCACTCCCTGTGGCAGAGTGGCGGACGGTAATCATTGAGACGCTTCATTGATCGCCTAACTTTTAATCTAAGCCGTCCGACCAAGCTGGCAAAGTTGGACGGACGAGATGATTTATGGAACATATTTGCTTCCATTGATGGGTTTTAGGGTTTTTTAGAGGTGCGCAACATCCCCTCTTCGGCTTGATCGAATCCAAGCATGAGCGCTAATTTTGGAGAAACCGACCAGGCATGCGTGGAGACGGCCCGCCGGCGTGCATGTCTACACCTTCCTGTCCCACAAAGATTCGATATAGGCCACCCAATTTGACCGACAAAGATGAGTGGTCATGATCGATTTGTGCATTGCCGCAAAGGTTTAAAAGTCGTGTGGCATTCCACCTTTGGGCGTGCGTTTCGAGGCTCCGGTCTCTAGTATGCATAGGTCGAACGATCACATGCAAAGGTGGGACCACGATGATCACGTTGACACCCATGGGACCTCTTGAGTCTATATCTACACCCTCCGTTTAGGATGGTGAAGATGGATGGTCATGATCGAACTACGACAGATGTGCATTGCCGCAAACCCTTTTTTGAATCATTCACGCTGACAGTGAACGCACGTGCACCTTACTGATGGTCCTAAATGCGATCTAAGCCATTCAAACAGGATGGATAAGTTGGATGGTTGTGATCGACTTAAGACACTAGTGGACTTCCGCGACCCTTAGAAGCATCACGCTTGCCATAATTCGAGCAAACTTTTAATTTCTCCATGGACTTTCCGTGAGAAACCAATTGGGTGAAGGAAAAGTGGGCCCGCCAACGTGTGCGTTAGCGCTTCCTTGATCATTCATGGGATGATCTAATCCGTCCAACCAGGCTGGCAAAGTTGGACGGTTGTAATGGTTTTAAGACTGCATTGAATAGTCTATGCTCGTTCAAGCTTCTCTAAAAACAGCACGCCCACCCCTCTTTAGGTTGGAGTTTGACGGCTCTAGGGAAGTATGTGTGGTGTTCGACTGGTTGGGGCATTAGTGGGCCCGCCGATGGCCATCACCGTGATCACCTATTCCTGCCAGTTTTTGGCTAGGCTAGTTAAATCATGCGACCAAGTTATGTGGCCGTGATTGTTTTTGAGACTGGTGTTAACAGTCTAGGCTTTCTTTAAGAATGGGTTAACAGTCACGCTAACTTTAATTGAACGTATTGATCTCTTTGTCAGAGAAATGTAACTTGTATGAGTATTTTTGTGCAGATCCCAATACTAGCACTTCGGGAGATTCACGTTTCGGCTGGGAACATAGCACGGAAAAATATCTGGCGAGTCATGCATTAATTAATAATGCTAATAAAATTCATACGATATTTGGGATTGGCGTTGTACGCACCATTCTGGGTGACTTTCATGTTTTTTATTGAATTGCTTCAAATAAAGTGAAGAGGTTTTCTGTACTCATCACTTCTTAATCGGCTTTTCCCTATGCAGGGTGACAGCGCATTAACTACAGACTTTACAATTTTATCCCTGAACTAAAAACCACCATCAACATTAAATCTCCTGCTTAGAACGTAACGGTGACATTGTTGTGTGGTAAGAAATAGATGGTGACAGACGGAAATAAAACTCATGAGAAGAGTAACAGACTTTACCAGTAGAGAGAGGCCACCTTGGCCTTTGAGCAGAACATGTTTGGTCAAACGTCGAGGCAAGTAGCAATCACCCTTCTGGTACGTTGAGGCCGAGAACACTAAAACGATGTAGTGGAGCCTCGAGTGATGAGTGTTAAGTAAGTTGATCCTTGAATACAAAGATGGGTGTTGAGGTGGTAGAGCCGTCATCACTATGATGTGTTGAGGCAGTGACACCTGACAACACGAGTGAGTGATGAGGAGATCGTGCATCTCAACACTAAGATGAAGATGTGTTGAGGCAGTGATGCCTGACAACACCGTAGTGAGTGTTGAGGAATTTGCACGTCTCCAAAACTAAGAGAAATGATGTGTTGAGGAAACATGCCTGGCAACACAGTGGTGAGTGTTGAGGAATTTGAACATCTCAACACTAAGTGGAAAACGTGTTGAGGCAGTATGTCTGACAACACAATAGTGGTGTTGAGGAATTTGTACGTCTCAATGATAGACACATTTTTGTGTCTGATATAATCTAAATTGTATATATTGTTAGTGCTCGATTTTGTATTTATTTTGGATTTTTATGTCTTTGTAGGTGTTTTTGGAAAAATAAGATTTTGCGGCGAAATTGGCTCGAAAAGTGTTTTTTGCGTTCATGGGAGGACATTTTCTATTCAGACCCTCACTTTGGATAAGGGGTAACCTAATTACTAAGGGGCATCCCATTTCCAGGCATCTGCTAATCGCACCCCTACTCTGGATAAGGGGCAACCATCTTCAACATTCAAAAAACAGGTTTTGGCGGGGGGGAAAGTGCAGTTAAAGAGCAGTTTTGGCAATCGTGATTTGGAGGAGTTTGAGGTCGATTAAAATTCTAATTTTCATAGGATAGACTCCTTATGGGTCTAGGAATCTGATATGGGTGTTCAAATCGATTAGATTGGGCTCAATCGACGGATTCTTCTCACAACAAGAAAATATGGAAAGTCACGTGTGTGACCTGTGTTAGGGAATTTTAGAGTGATTAAAACGATGTGAACCTTCCCAAAGATTTGTATCTATCTAAGGAAGAGTTTATAATAAAAAGGAAAGCTCATAAACGCGTAGAAATCCTAAAACAAGAAATTGTCGCAGCTTGGCCGTGAAGAGAAGGAAAGAGATTTTGGAAGATTTGGGAGAGATTTAATCAGTATTTTTGATATAAATAGATGTCTTGGGTCATATAGAAGAGGTGTCGAGAGTTTGGGAACCTAAGGAGAGCCAGAGAAGAAGAAATCAGATCTTTACCAAACTCTGTTTCTGGTGTTGCTGTTGTTGAAGAAGAAGAACGCGAAGAACATTGACCCTCGGTAGACAGTCGCAGAAAAGTGTCGCTGTTTAACAGTTGAAGAACATTAAGCTGTTCAGGGCAGTCTTATTCTAGGGTCTTAAAATCAGCAACAAAGCGACAGTTTTTCTGTAACAGTTCCATTGTAACAGCTGTTTTGCAACACCAATACACTGTTGCAAACAGTCTGTGTTATTACTTTTCACTCTTTTAATCATCTTTTGAGCAACAAACACATATTTTGAGATCATGATTAATATGAGGAGCTAAATCCCAACACTGGGATGACGGAGGAAGCCATATTTCATACGTGTGGTAATTATATTTAATTCTTTTTATAACTTTTTGCATTAGTTTAATCGTTTTATGATTTTTCTTAATTAGTTGTGAAGTCGTATGATGATGTATGCTTGGTCTAAGTGCTTCTGATGCATCATGCTAGTGATTTACAGTTAATCTTTTTAAAATCTACCCTGACAAAGAATTAGAGTCAATAAACAAGAGCTATAACTGTCTAAGAATTGATTTTTGAACCACATGGTATGAGGTTTGGTGGAATCCTGAGTCTCGGTAATCTCTCGACATTGTGACAAACCTTGTGTATATATTTTCTTTATTTTCATTGTTTTTTATTATTAAGTCTGAAATTGAGTCTACACAAGTCCGAGTTGAACGAACTTTATTTACCACTAAAAAAAAACTACATCAATTTTTGGCGCCGCCGACGCGGATTTGTATTTAGATTTGTTTTAGGTTTATTTTTATTTTTATTATTTTTTTTGTTCTTTTTTAACGCGTTTTGGTATTTTTCGATTCTTTTCAGATTTGGAACGAAGCTACAAGGAAAGAAAAAGTACTATAAAAGGAAAGCATCGCTAAAGAAGGAAAGGAAAGAGGAATCCGAAAGGAGTGAAGAAGAAGATTTTGTATATAGTTATTTTGTTTATTTTTAGAAACTGTAAATAGGATTTTATTTTTGTAATTTTTCTTTTCCTTTATTGACATTTTTATTTTTGGACTGGACATTATTATTATTTTGAAACCCTAAGTAAGGGTTAAAAATTAAATATAAATTGTTTGGAGGGAAGGACGACAGTTACGATACTGTCTCGGCCCCTCGGGTTCGTACACTGAAATTGGAGTCGGTGGCCTGAGTCGACTTCAACGGTTCATCGCCCGTATGGTACGGGAGGTAAGACTTTATCCACCCACGAATCCCCTGTCAGTGGGTTTTATTTTGTGTGACAACTCACACCCCTGCAGTAGAATGTCGAACTGGTATTAAAATAGCCAATACAACGAATATCCTACTGAGTTTCAAAATGGACGTTACTACTTTGACCATAGTGTGAATAGTGGTTGGGAACATCAGGCTTTTGAAGATTATGGTCCGTACCATGGTGAGCCCAATTACTATCCACATACGCACCGGTCATATGAGAAAAATTCTTATATTTATCCTTTAGAAGAGTCTCTCGGGAAATTAGAAGAGTCGACACGTAGGATAGGTGAGATGAATAACTTAGTTTATGACGAAAGAAAACTTTCTATAGAGGAATCCCTCAAGATGATAGCTGAGACGAACGAAAGAATTGCACGAAATAATCTTAATTTTCAATATAGTGTCTCCAATAATACCCTTGAAAATGAGGATAGTTATTTGCATAAACAGGATGACGAGGATAAAATTGGTTACACTACTTATTGTTTAGATGAGGTTCAACCATTTTCATGTCATTATAATGATTATGATGAGGATAGTATTGATGAAGAATTTGAAATAAATAGGCATAGTGATCAGGAATTTGCTACTCCAACTGAGCTTAATAATAATATTATTTCTAGTTCAAATCCAAATAATTTTAATAATTGTTCACCTATTCAAAAAGACGAGGATTTGACTAGAGATACCCCCGTTTTAGACGATGTAGTATTTCCTTTTGATTACGAAGCTAATAATGGTTTAGAGGAACGAGTATATTTTGAGTCTAGCGATTTAGAAACAATAGACTTAGAAAAAGAAAATGAACTCGTCGAGATGAGTGAGGATGTACCCGACTTAGAAGAATCAATTGACCATTTTCATGAATTAGATGACCTTGAAATTAGGGAAGTTGTGACTAGTCTTTCTAGAGACACTGAAAACTCTAAGTTTGGGGGTGATTATCATTCTCCATGTGATTTAACTCTTAGAAAGGTCCCTCACTTGGGACTTGACATATGCGCCTCAACCATTTTACAAGATTATCTTCATACACGTTTTCCTGAACCTAGTGATGTCCACAAGAAATTTCAGTTATTAGAAACCCATCCTCTGGTTGATGTGGTTTACCCAGGCTATGATACCCAGATTGACTCTGTTTTCCCACCAAATATTTTTCTTCCAAATGTGGGAATGTTTGATTTTCAAATGTGTCGAATATTAAGTTTTGAGACTAAACCTAATTACTTTAGGAGATTAGGGTCGACATACTTGTTTAAGGAAGATCACCACTCTCATTGTGGTCAGCTGTGTAACTCAAATCTGATTGACTTAGAGGATCCTCAATTATTCAGGTTATTATTATGTGCTTCTAAGTTTTTATTTGAGTTTTTCCAGACTCTGGAACCTGAACATTTGGATCTAACCTATGAGGAAATGCAACCCACGAAAATATTTTATTTGGACCCATTTATAGATCCTGAACCTGAACCACAACTAGATGTAGTTGTCTTAAACAAGAAACTAGACAAGGGTGTGCTTTATTTGTTTATTTTCTTGACAGGTTGCAGATTCCTTTTACTTGTGGTAGCTCTATTTGGTTTTGATGACCCACAGATATTTCGGCTATTATTTTATGATTTATAAGGTGACTAATCCTTTCTTAGTCTGGCTGAAGACATTAAACTTAGCACTTCTTGGGAGGTAACCCATTCTCATGCAACACGGTAATATCTTTCCTTATCTCTTTTGCTTCAAATGGTAACAGTTTCTCCTTGTTCATGCTTTTAATTTGATCTAGAACATTGAGGACAATGTTAGATTTAATTGGGGGTATAGGAGAAACTTTTTAGTTGCACAATTAAACTCCAGAGCCTAGAAATTTATGCTATTAAGGATGGCACTAACCAATCTAAGTGGATGGAAGCATTTTGGTTGTAGGAGTTGAGGAACCAATCTGACTAGATGGCAACATCTAAAGAGTCTATTCATAAAAGCACAGAGCTCAGGTGTTAGAAATAACATGATAGTTTCACCATATCTCGTTGAGTCCTTTTCACTTCTGTTTTTATTTTGTTTTGTTTTTAAACTATGTTTCTCTAAGTGATTAGGTGGGGCTCACGATTCAAGTTGTTACCAATGCTAGGGTGAATTAGAGTGATTGAGATAAAAAAAAAAAAAAAAAAAAAAAAAAAAAAGAGACCAGACCATCAGACCAACTGGAATAAATTCAATAAAGTCGACCACTGGAACCCTTGTATATGCCAGTTGTGTTGACCTAGAGTTAGGATTATCAATCACTGGTTCCCTTGTATATGCCAGTGTGTTGATATTAGTCAGACTAGTATCTCAGTCCATTAGGATAGGTTCATTTTGGCGGAGGCCTTCAGACAGATATGAGAAACACCGTTCACCTAGTAAACATCAAAACCATCTATGTTTTTCTATATCCATCTTCTTGATCTATCCATGTGATTAGTTTTGACTCCGGATATTGATGTCCATAGTGCGACTATCTGAGTAGAGCTCTGTCACTTCATATGAATTTTAGTATGCTTGAGTGCAAACTCGTGTACAACAATTGGAATTTCGCATCAGGGTACTTCCTCCTGTAGTCAATAAGTATGCCAACCAAGGAGATTCTTTAGTGCCTTCCAAGGTTCTGTGTAGATAGGTAGGGTCTGGAGTAAAAAGGTTTTGTGGGTATACCTCTGGTAAGCCCTCCGGAGACAACACTCCGCCACTAGAGCCACCTAGGGGTTTAAAGGTTTATTGCATACGCTAAATGCAATCGATGATGCCTACGACAGTGAGTTAGGATTTTATTTCTATTTTATTTTTGCTCGAGGACTAGCAAATAATAGGTTTGGGGGTATTTTATAGACACATTTTTGTGTCTGATATAATCTAAATTGTATATATTGTTAGTGCTCGATTTTGTATTTATTTTGGCTTTTTATGTCTTTGTAGGTGTTTTTGGAAAAATAAGATTTTGCGGCGAAATTGGCTCGAAAAGTGTTTTTTGCGTTCATGGGAGGACATTTGCTATTCAGACCCTCACTTTGGATAAGGGGTAACCTAATTACTAAGGGGCATCCCATTTCCAGGCATCTGCTAATCGCACCCCTACTCTGGATAAGGGGCAACCATCTTCAACATTCAAAAAACAGGTTTTGGCGGGGGGAAAAGTGCAGTTAAAGAGCAGTTTTGGCAATCGTGATTTGGAGGAGTTTGAGGTCGATTAAAATTCTAATTTTCATAGGATAGACTCCTTATGGGTCTAGGAATCTGATATGGGTGTTCAAATCGATTAGATTGGGCTCAATCGACGGATTCTTCTCACAACAAGAAAATATGGAAAGTCACGTGTGTGACCTGTGTTAGGGAATTTTAGAGTGATTAAAACGATGTGAACCTTCCCAAAGATTTGTATCTATCTAAGGAAGAGTTTATAATAAAAAGGAAAGCTCATAAACGCGTAGAAATCCTAAAACAAGAAATTGTCGCAGCTTGGCCGTGAAGAGAAGGAAAGAGATTTTGGAAGATTTGGGAGAGATTTAATCAGTATTTTTGATATAAATAGATGTCTTGGGTCATATAGAAGAGGTGTCGAGAGTTTGGGAACCTAAGGAGAGCCAGAGAAGAAGAAATTACAGCTTTACCAAACTCTGTTTCTGCTGCTGCTGCTGTTGAAGAAGAAGAACGCGAAGAACATTGACCCTCGGTAGACAGTCGGAGAAAAGTGTCGATGTTTAACAACTGAAGAACATTAAGCTATTCAGGGCAGTCTTATTCTAGGGTCTTAAAATCAGCAACAAAGCGACAGTTTTTCTGTAACAGTTCCATTGTAACAGATGTTTCGCAACACCAATACACTGTTGCAAACAGTATGTGTTATTACTTTTCACTCATTGAAAAAGTCTCTTCAACGCTCTCTCCTGAAGAATCCACTTCAATGCTCTCTCCTGAAGAAGCCACTTCAAGACTCCCTCCAGCAAAATCCGCTTCAACGCTCTCTCCAACAGAAGCTGCTTCAACGCTCTTTCCTATAGAATCCACTTCGACGCTCTCCAGAAGAATCCGCTCTAACGTTCACCATAAAAAGCCGCTTCGACGCTCTCCAGAAGAATCCTCTTTAACGCTCTCAACGCTCTCCAGTATCCGCTTCAACGATCACCCCAGAAGCCGCTTCAACACCTCAGCAAGCCACACAGACCAACCGCATGAGGTATACCACATCACCTACTTAGAACTCAGTGACGCCTACCCAAGGCCTGCACGAAGCTGTGCATCAACAACTAGCCAACAAAGTCAGATTCGTTGTTTCTAGATTTCCAATTTCCTCTGAGAGGGGTACATGGGCTGCCAAAAGTTTGGATACGATACATATCTATCAAGAGAGACTTCATAATATGTTTGATTATACGATACATGTCTTGGTATAATTCCTTAAATCATGTCTCACTATTGAGTGTAATAATCGTTCACATCTTCGCAGTTATGTTTTCAATATAGCACGACTTGAAAGATACGTTAGGAATGAAACAGTTCAAGTCAATATTACTAACCTCAAGAGGAAGGATGATGTCGTCGTTGTAGCTCGTAACTTCTTCACATTCTTCAGGTCTTCGAGTAATACTTGTATGTCTCATAATCCTAGACTTTCTAGTCTAACCTATACGAAGTTGTCTCTAGTACATAATCAACCGACTCTTAGATGAGTTTTGGTTCACTAAAATATGAGAACCAAACTTGACATACCAACGCTTGGTGGGTTCAATCGAGCTATGCTCTAACACAGTTCAATCCTTGGTCGAAAATGTATGAGAACTGCTCTATCTGTCGAAAACACAAAAGAGAGATATGTTCGCAGCACTGAATCACATCGTGTCAGGAAGTCCATTCCAGGAATACTTCCCGAGCCTCCATCCACAGATAAAGAGATGTACGACTGGGGACTGCTTACCACAGTCAATCTCAAAGGAAACTAATTTGGGAGAACGATGATCGTTGCTGGCACCTTTATTCACATTATTCCACTGAAATTCCTCAGAGTCGCAGGCATCAGTCAGAGATATTTGTGGATACATCACTCTCAAAGTGAAATGGGTTCAATCTGGACAGAAACCAAGTTTCACGTAATCAGGAAGATCCAAGATATGACATGATCCTCGGATGAGCGTGGATCCGTGCTGAAAAATGGCTACTGACAAAGTGTCTTTGGTTGCACATCTCTCCAATGAAGAAAGTTCTGATCCAGAAGATTTGGCGTAAGTTCCATCATCAGAGCACTCTTAGAGGAATTTCGAACTTTGACGAGGTTGAAGCAAGAACCTGCAAAAGATGCATATACATCCATCAAGAGGTTCCGCACTCAGGCAAGTCTCATTCCTCCCATGTCTATGTCGTTTATTTCCTCACCTGCTATCCTAGCATGGGGACTCAATTCTGCTAGCAACTCTGATATTACAAGATGTTATGAATGGGTAGCTTCACCACAAAAATATTTTACCAAGTGGTTGAATTTGGCACCTCTCCGAATCGAACATCCCACTGGAATGTTCATTCTAGAGACGATATGCAATCATAACAAGAAACATCTTGGATATACTACTGTTCCTTATTCAGGAATGTCCACATATATCGCAGAATTATGGAAAAATGTTGATGCTTGACATAAAATCTCACACGCTAGAGGACTAATTAAGGAAAATCCGAAAAGAATATATTTAGGGCCAAGACGATCATTCCTAAGACGTTCGCTTAAGGGATTTGATGCTTTAATGCTCAAGCATCTGAAGTTTGAAGCACAATCAACCTCATTTCATTTAAATGAAAATCTCTATCAAACCAAAAGAAAATCCCTGCAACTGTCGATCGCCTACTGTTCAAGGCCAACTGAAAATAAAAAAAACCCACTCTCGGTACCTTATTCTTAGAAGCCTTATAGTTATACTCCCAATCAAAGAGTACATCTTGTGCCTCTAGCTTCAGCACGAGTATTATTATAACGACACACTAATTCAACACCAACACGATCAAAGTGTAATTGAACTACAATCAATATGTCTTCACTATCCTATGATAAGACTTCTGAAGCAGATGCAACATCATTCATCCATGGATGGCACAAACTTCTTCAACATACACTGGGGAATTGATCTTGTTAAAGCACTGCTCGGTGGAACTCGCAAGCATTGTTATCTCAAGCTTGTTTGTCAAGTTTAGTTGTCAAAACTATAAGTCTTGATTTCTAGTCTACTTATAGCTATGTCTCGGATTAGGATATAATGTGTAGTTGAGCTTTAGACTTCACGGTTTTCATCGATTAAAGACGAAGAACTACTAAGGGGAGCTTGTGGAACTTCATCAACAAAAGGTAAGTGGAGAATTAAATTCATCTATCACTCAAAAGTTTATTTCTATTCTATCTCCTATTGAAACAAAAGTCGTATGGCTATATAGACTTTACATTATACACATTTGATATTTCGAGCTGAGTTTAACTCGCTTACATATTTCTCGAAATATGTGTTGGTAAGCTTTCGCTTTAACCAAGTTCATATTTTATTTTTGACGAAAGTCAAAAGATGATCATGTGAAAATCGCTTGGTAACATCTTACATGATTTGTGTGAGACATTCGTTTGATATAGATTCGAAATATTCCGTATTGATCATTTGATCACTTGAAAATTGCTCTGAAGCTAATAGTTTGTGTGAGACAATAATTTTCGTCTTCCAAGAATGTTTCAATGATTTAAATGGGAGTTTAGAACAATTAATCTTTGATTGGATATAATATTGTATACGTACTTGTATGCTAACTGTTGCATGTGTATTCCAAGTCCGGGAATTTAGCATGCATACCCGTATGCGTACTGATTCAACAATTGAATTCCCGGAACTATAGTATGCATACCCGTATGCGTATTAATTCAACTGAGTTCGGTCATGAACGACAGTATGCGTACCCGTTTGCAAACTAGCGAGCAAGACCAAGTCCGAGAACTTAGGTATGCGTACCCGTTTGCATACCTGAGTGGGTTAAGGGAAATCGGTTATGTATGTTTACATACTCATGAAAAAATATATTTATAATAAGGAATGCAATCTTTGCAAACCGTGGCTATAATGTTCATGGATTGATTCGAGTGAATCAAAACTAATTTTGCTTCAATTGTGTCTTGTATAACTCTATGAGAATATAAACAATTGAAAAACTTTATTACTAGTTTCATTTGAGTCATTTGAACTAGTTGTAATAATAAGAACAAGGTTGATATAAAAGTGTTCATATGGCTATCTTCGGTTAACTATTGTTGAGCCAACCAAGTGTACACGTTTAGGTACCGTTACCCATATCTAAATGAAGGCACATTTCATTTGTGTGTAACAAGCTAAGAAAATCTAACGGTTGAAATATATTAGCTTGACTCTAATCAGGTTTTCATCTAATGGTGATTATTGAATGTTTTGTTACCAAGGTAGCATTGATTGCAAACCCTGATTTGAAGACTATATAAGGGAAAACTCTAGCAACTGGGAAACCTAATCCCCACACCTCCTATGTGATACTAGTTGCGATTAGAGTCGATTCTCCTTTAACCTAGGTTTTTCCTAAAACCATTATAGGTTAACGACTTAAAGATTTCATTGGTATCCTGAAGCCAGACCCAACTATTTTCTCGGTAGTTGCGTGTTCTGATCTTACTTTGTATCGTATTGAGTAATATCTTCTCTAAGATTTGCTCGACATTTAATCTCCGATAGGTAAGACAAAAAGTAATCACAAATCTCTTCGTCTCATTCTTTTTGATTCCACAATATCTTGTTCCGCTACCATACGGTTAAGATTATTGTGAGGTGATTGATATTACTAGGTTGTTCTTCGAGAATACAAGTCTGGTATATCAACTGGTTCATGTTCACTTTGATTTATCAAAAGACAGAACAAAAACTCGTAGGTAATTTCTGTGGGAGACAGATTTATTTATTCCATAAACTTTTCTGTGTAATAGATTTGTTTATCAAGTCTTTGACTTTGGGTCATAGCAACTCTTAGTTGTGGGTGAGATCAGCTAATGGAATCAAGTGCGTAGAGTCCTTCTGGGATTCAGAGGCGTAAGGAACACGACTGTACCTTAATCAGTGTGAGATTGGTTAGGGCTCAACTGCATTCCAGTTCGAAGTTAACTTGTAGTAGGCTAGAGTCTGTAGCGGCTTATACAATGTGGTGTTCAAATATGGACTAGGTCCCGAGGGTTTTCTTCATTTTCGGTTTCCTCGTTAAGAAAATTTCTGGTGCTCGTGTTATTTCTTTTTCGGATTATATTTTCTATATAATTGAAATATCACAGGTTGTGCGTAGTTCAATCAATTGGTGAATCCAACCTTTGGTTGTTGATTTAAATTGATTGTCGCTTGGAAATTTTTCTTTGGTATCATCCAAGTTATTTCTCATATTAATACGGCTCACATATTTCTATCTGTTCGATTGCAGATTGATTTGAGAAATTAAGATATAACTCTTGGATATATTTTCATTGATTGAGTCTGACTGTCTATTTGATTCTCTTGGAATTATATTGGAGTTAGTACATACTGATTTCCGAAATGAGATATTGTGTGTGGTTGTTAGACCCCCGCTTTTTCAATTGGTATCAGAGAAGGAAAACACGTTTAAGACCTTATAAGTCCGTGTTTTTAGTAATCTGATTTCTTTGGATAGATTGTCTCATTTTTAAGCACATAAAAAAGATGTCTTCCAAAGTTTTTGATCACGCCAAATGTCTTGGGCTTACCTCAAAGGATAACTCCTTGGATGATTCTTCCGAATCCCGAGGTAGAAAATTTTTGCTTCTGATAACATTCGCTCTGATGAGACAATTGACACTATGTCAGAAGCTGAAATTGAACTCACCGGAACATTAAAAACATTTGCTCAGATTATTGATTTTCAAGATTCTAAAATAAAATCTCTTGAAGAAAAACATGCTCAGCTCATTGATGAACTCGAGAAGTCTCTTGGTCGAGAACGGGAACTCTACAGTATCGTTGAGTCTTTCTCTAACAATATCGAAAAACTTGTTCAAGAAACTACCCTATATCGTGAAAAAAATAGTATTCTTGAAAATATTCTTAAAGAAGATTCAATTAGAGAAAAACGTTTGACCGAGACTCATTCATCAGATCTGAACGGTATTCGTGCTGAAAAAGCGAAACTGGTCACATCTCTTCTCCTAGCCCAGGAACAGTGCAATTCCTTGAAAAATGAAAACTTTGTCTTAATGAACAAATCTTATTCTATGTTTTTCTCTAATTCTCACAAGAGATTATAGTACGTGAAAAAAATTACTCCAATGGAAGCATCTGTTAGGAAATGTTTACATAACTTACAGTCTTCCTATAGGGCTATGAGTTTAGAACAGGTTCCTTTCGATGTCTCTCTTTCACGAACCTGTTCTTTCTGCGGGAAAAGAAATCATTATGATTCACATTGTTTTGCTAGAAAGAAACAGTTTTCTGATCTCCAAAATCTACTTCTTTTTGATGTTGACAGGATGAATTGTTTGACGACATATACAATGGATTTCATTCCTGCAAAAAACCAGAATTCTCGTGCACAAGGTTTCCAAAGTAACTCTTATAGAAATATCTACATGAATTATGTCTCTCCTAATGGTGCTAATTCTTGCGCTACAAATGTACGCATTCCTAGTGCTAATGAGAATAACCCCGGTAGACCTAAGTCTATAAAATGGATTTCTCTTAATCCTGACCCTCTGGGATAAGAAACAAACGAATGAAGGTAAGGAATACTAGGCTCAAACGTGGCATTACATCTCACTTATCTACCTAGATCGAGGTAATTTCATCCTTGTATCTAACTTGAGAGTTGCAAGGATGACAATTGTGAGATGCTCAAGTCTACTGTAGGTTACCATTTGTCTTATGTTTAATTTTGTTGTTTTATTCTTTTGTGAATGTTGAGTCATATATTAACTCCTAGTAGTGTATCTTTCTCATGTGCTCTGATTAAAACCTTTAATTATTGAGTTGTGATGGTAAAAGATATCTGAAAATGGAGAGTATTTCCTTATTCTTGGATCTTTTCTGATCCACTAACCTTTCATAACTGGTCCAGAACATCCGTGTCTTTTTTGGGAGTTTTTAAGGTTTTATAAACAAGACCTCAGGAAGTGATGAATCTTGAGATGGAAGAAGAATTAAAGGATGTGATTCCTTTCAAGAACTTGTCTTGAAAAAGATGATTGCAAGGAAATAGTACAACTCCTAGATTAATGAATCTGTCAAGGATTTAATTCTTTTTCAGAATGACTCCGGGGTTGAATTTACAAATCTTAAACTGCAAATGGATCATCTCATTGATGGTCAGACCAAAATCCTTGAAAATCAAAATATCTTGATTCGGAATCAGAAGAAACTCATCGTGGACTGTGTCAAACCTAGGAAGCTTGCCCACATTGTTGATCGAAAAGTTAATGTTCTAACCCATGAACATGGAGTCTCTACGGTCAAAAGAATCAAGGATATCAGTGATACCTTTTTATGATGGAGCTTTTCAAAGGTATGAAGTTATCAAAGAAACTTTATTCTCTTATTGTCTAGGAAACTTCTTATGAAAATGTATTCTTATGTTTTTAAGAAGGATAACTAGGGTTTGGAATAGCATATATTGTGATTACACGTAGTTATTTCCAACGATTTTCATCTTGCAATGTTTTTAGATTTATTTATTTGAATTCACAAGTTTATTTGGAATATGATTTTGAAGTATTAATCTTTATTGGTTTTACTGCAAATATTGTTTTGGGATGTGTGTTTACGTCCGTGAACTATGATTGTCCCATATTTGTCAAAAGTTAAGTCTATTGTGTCATTATGCAAATATTGATGGAAAATAAAATGAACTTTTGATTGCAAATATTAAGTCTATGATATCATTATGCAAATATATTGATGAAAAATAGAATGAATCTTTGAATATTCCGCAGTATTTACCTTTCCCTGATCCACTTCTATGCGAAAGTACTGTACAGCGCCGTAAGTTTTCTTATGTTGAGCATTTCCGATTAAATTAATAATTAAGGTTCCTTTGTGTTTAATTTAATTGAGTTTTCTGGATACAAATTCATGTTTCATGTGATTTGTTAATGTCCAAATAAATCCTTCTGTTCTTGCAAAAGTAATGTCGCTCTTGTTGTTCTTTCGGGAATGAAATTTTATGGGGGAGAGTTCTTAATTGAACTTGTGCTTAATTGCCAAATATTTGTGGGGAGTGCGGCTGTGGAATATTGTAGGAGTTTTCTTGTATCTTTATAAACTTCTTGATGAATACACTTAGTTTCGACCGTGTGAAATCATTGAAACAAAGTTGATATGTTCTCTTTTAGTCATGAAGTATCTCTATGAGAATTTCGTTATGATCCCACTAGTTTTCGTACCTTTGCCAATTTATATAGACAAAAAGGGGGAGAATTATTGTGTAGTTCACACTAAAAATACATATGGTTTACGGATCATTATGTAAGGGGGAGTAATTTTCATTGTGAGATGAAGTATTGACCAAGGGGGAGTGATACATATCATCGTAGTATTATTGTCAAAGTTGTGCTACAATTGAACTTTGATGTTATGTAATAATACTATGACACTGTATAACAATACAAAAACATCTTGTTTTTAGATATTGTTATGGTTACGGATCTTCAACAACTATGTTGTTGAGTTGAACACGTTCAGAATCACTGGAGTACTTGGAAGTGACGAAGATTTCGAGTAATGTTGAAGAACCAAGGAAATCAAGCATTTGGATGAGAAGCTACAAAGTTTATTTATTTTGTAATCCATATGTATTGACAGTTTAGTCACTAAAATTGACAAAGGAGGAGATTGTTAGAGCACTGCTCGTTCGAACTCGCAAGCGTTGCTATCTCAAGCTTGTTTGTCAAGTTTAGTTGTCAAAATTATAAGTCTTGATTTCTAGTCTACTTATAGCTATGTCTCAGATTAGGATAAAATGTGTAGTTGATATTTAGACTTCACGGCGTTCATCAATTGAAGATGAATAACTACTAAGGGGATCTTGTGGAACTTCATCAACAAAAGGTATGTGTAGACTTGAACTCATTTATCACTCAGAAGTCTATTTATATTGTATCTCATATTGAGACAAAAGTCATATAGTTATATAGACTTTACATTATACACATTTGATATTTCGAGCCGAGTTTAACTCGCTTACATATTTCTCGAAATATGTGTTGGTAAGCTTTTTCTTTAACCAAGTTCATCTTTTATTCTTGACGAAAGTCAAAAGATGATCATGTCGCCTGGCAACATCTTACATGATTTGTGTGAGACAGTCATTTGATATAGACTCGGAATGTTATTGATCATTTGATCACTTGAAAATTATTTTGAAGATAATAGTTTCTGTGAGACAGCTATTCTCTTCTTCCAATAATGTTTCAATGATTGAAATGGAAGTTTAGAACAATTAACCTTTGATTGGATATAACACAGTATGCGTACTTGTATGCTAACTGTTGCATGTGTATTCCAAGTTCGGGAATTTAGAATGCATACCCGTATGCGTAATGAGTCAACAGTTAAAGTCTGAGAACCGTATGCATACTGATTCAACTGAGTTCGGTCATGAACGACAGTATGCGTACCTCTTTGCATACTGGCGAACAATACCAAGTCCGGAAACTTAGGTATGCATATCCGTTTGCATACCTGGGTGGGTTAAGTTCTAAAATCGGTTATTTATGTTTACATACTCATGAACAAATACATTTATGTAATAAGGAATTGAATCTTTGCAAACCGTGGCTATAATGTTCATGAATTGATTCGAGTGAATCAAAACCGATTTTGCTTCAATTGTGTCTCGTATACTTATATGAGAATATAAAAAATTGAACAACTCTCTAACTAGTTTCATTTGAATCATTTGAACTAGTTGTTATAAAGAAGAACAAGGTTGATAAGAAAGTGTTCATATGGCTAACTTCGTCTAACTATTGTTGAGCCTCAAATGACTGTATCAAAAAAATCATTTAAGATGTCACCAGGCGATTTTCACATGATCATCTTTTGACTTTCGTCAAGAATATAAGATGAACTTTGTTAGAGCATTGCTCGGTCGAACTCGCATGCGTTGCTATCTCAAGCATGTTTGTCAATGTTAGTGATCAAAACTATAAGTCTTGATTTCTAGTCTACTATAGCTAAGGTCTCGGACTAGGATAAAAAGTGTAGTTGAGCTCAAGAACTTCATGGAAATCATCATACAAGACGAAGGACTACTCAAGGAACTGGTGGATCTTCATTGAGTAAAGGGTATGTGGAGACTTGAACTTATCTATCACTCAAAAGTCTATTTATCTCCTATCTTGAGACAAAAGTCGTTTTGCTATATAGACTTAGATTATACACATTTGGTATTTCGAGCCGAGTTTACCTCGCCTATCTATTTATCGAAATATGTGTTGGTAAAGCTTTCACTTTAGCCAAGTTCATCTTTACCTAGTGACGGAAGTCATGTTATGTTTCAATCACTTTGAAAATTGCTGTGACGAGAAATGGTTTGTGAATAACAACTATATAACGTCCTCTGAGAATGTTTCAATGATTTAAATGAGAGTTTAGACTATATAACCATTTGGAGGATATGAGAATTGTTGTGGAAATACATATATGTATAAGTCCTTATTGCTTAAACTGAAGTTTGCGAACTTTGTTGATCAAGTGAACCGTAGTAGTGCGTGAGCTAAGTCTACCTCAGTCCGCGAACCCAGTCCGCGAACTGGCGAAGTTCTCAATCCCGAGAATTTCTCCTGGAGTTTGTGAACTCCATCCGGGAACTTAAATCCGCGAATCCAGTCCGCGAACTTGAGTAGGTTATGTCTAAAAACGATGTTTAGCGAACTTATCTTTATAAACTAAGGAATGCAATTGCAAACAGTGGCTATAGAGTTCATGAACCGATTCATGTGAATCAAATAGTTTTTGCTGCAATTGTGTCCTGTTTAATACATAAGATTTCCTTGCAACTGAACAACTCTCTAACTAGTTCATTTGAGTCATTTGAAGTAGTTATGGTGAAGAAGAATATGGTTGTTATGAAAGTGATCATATGCTAACCCTTTGGTTAACTATTGTTAAACCAACTAATGTACAAGTTTGGGTACGGTTACACAAGCCCAGGAACGTGCATTTCATTTGTGTATAACAAGCTATGTTTTCGATCTAACGGTTAATAAATATTAACTTGAATCTAATCAGGTTTTCATCTAACGATGAATATTGAATGCTTTGTTAGCAAGCTAACATTGATTGCAAACCCTGATTTGAAAGACTATACAGGAGAACTCTAGCAACTGGGAAACCTAATACTCACAAATTCTGTGTGATACTAGTTGTGCTAAGCTAGAGTCGATTCTCCTTTAACCTTTGGTTTCTTCTTGTAAACCAGGTTAACGACTCAAAGACTTCATTGGGATTGTGAAACCATACTGATACTACCTCCGTCTCACTATTAGTTGACCTAGTAGCACAATTTAGAAATGATTTATCTCCCAAACTATACCATGGATATTCGTAAATTTTATATCATTGAAAAGCATTTTAAAACGCCTACATAACGAGTATAAACATGACTATCAAATTATATAAAATGAACTATTGATTGGACAAAATTCAAAAACAACTAGGTCATCTAATAGTGGGACGGAGGGAGTACTACTTTTCTTGTAGTTGTGTGATCTGATCTTGTTGTTTCTATCGCACGAGTACAATTGTAATAGTTGTCTTGCGATTTCTATCTCCGATAGGCAAGATAAAAAGTAATCACAAACATCTTCGTCTCATCATTTGTGATTCCACAATATCTTTTTTTGCTGCGTCGATTAAGACTATTTTAAGGTGATTGATAATACTAGGCTGTTCTTCGGGAATATAAGTCCGGATCCTGCTCACCTTGATTTATCAAAAGACGGAATAAAAATCATAGATATATTCGTGGAAGACGGATTTATCTATTATCATAGACTTTTCTGTGTGATACAGATTTGTTTATTAAAGTCCCGACTTTGGGTCGTAGCAACTCTTAGTTGTGGGTGAGATCAGCTAAGGGAATCAAGTACGTAGCATCCTGCTGGGATCATAGACGTAGGAGCATAACTGTACCTTGGATCAGTGTGAGATTGGTTGGGGTTCAACTATAGTCCAGACCCAAGTTAGTTTGGATTAGGCTAGTGTCTGTAGCGGCTTAATATAGTGTGTGTTCAATATGGACTAGGTCCCTGGGTTTTTATGCATTTGCGTTCCTCGTTAACAAAATTCTGGTGTCTGTGATATTTGTTTACCGCATTATAAATGTTTATATAATTGAAATAATACAGGTTGTGCGTTGTTCAATCAATTAGAATATCCGACCTTTTGGTTGTTGATTTAAATTGATTGACACTTGGATATTGGTCTTTGGTACCATCCAAGTTATCTTTCTTTGATAAAGACTCACAGATTTCTATTTGCTTGAGTATAGATCAAATCGTGAGATTCAAATATAAACTCTTTGATATACTTTTCTATTGATTGAGTCTATCTGTCTAGTTGATTCTCTAGAAAGTATATGGGAGTTTTTCCATACAGATTGCTAAGCGAAATATTGGGTGTGGTTGTTAGACCCCTGCTTTTTCAATTAGTATTAGAGCAGTCAAACACGTTTAAGACCTTACAAGTCTGTGTTTGTAGCGATTTGACTCTATGGACAAAACTAGTATCTCTGATAAACGCGTCACCAGAAATAAAATTTCTGTCACGTCTAATTTCATTAAACAGAAAGATTCGTCAATCTTGAATATAGACGAACCCTTTGTTCTGACGAGACAGACAAACACTGACATATGTTGTTCCGGTTGCCCTTCAAAAGAGTCTATCTCTTTTAATGAACGGGAAACAGCTGAAGAGAGTGAATTGATTCTAAATCTTGTTAAAGTCCAAGCTGATAGATTTAATCGGTTAAAACACCATGTCAATGTTCTTCTTGGTGTATTAAGAGACTGCAAATTCAAGGAAAATACTGAAGATCATTCTTCATGTATGACTCTTGAGGCTAGCCTTAAAAAGGATGACTTGGAAATTTAACATCGCTTGAGTAAACTCTCTATTCAAGGATGTTCTAAGCAGTCTAATATACCAAGTACTTCTGCCACGACTGAAATTGTTACAACTCCAGCAGTAAAACCGAAATCCCTTCCATCCAGGAAAAATGTGTTTGAAATCCCCATTAATCAAGGATGTTCCACATCACATGGAAGGAATAAATCTCCTAACAAGGTTGTTAAGACTACCTTGTCTAATCACACTTGTGATCAGAAAGTATGTCTCTTTTGTGAAACAAAAGGTTCTGCTAAACCAAAAGGAATTTCTAAATAAAAATTCTCTAGTTCAACTTCAATGCACCCTGGATTTAATTCTCAAAGATGTAACTGACATTCGTATGTCTAAACCAGTTGATTTTCATACTTATCCTGTGCATGTTACCAGGAAAGTCAGTTCAAGAAGTTCCTCAAATGTTCTAAAGCAGAATAGAAGTCTTAACAAGAATCATCTAAGGAAAGATCAAGTCGTTTCCTATGGAAACAACGTTACTCTTGATGTGAAAGAAATTTCAGGAGAAAGAAGAAAAATTGAAGATATGAGAAATAACATGATAAAGATAGTTGAAGGGTATAAAGATATTGTGGACAGGTTTTCATCCTCCTCAAATCAAAATTCTTAGGGTAAGAACTCAAACTATGTCTCGTATGTTGATGACAGTAAGTTTTATGATAATTTCTCACATCAAAAGGGATCTCTCTCTAGATTCAGAAGGAAAAAGAGACTCGATCATAAACACAATTATTTTAATGAGCCTAAAGCTCATACTTGTGCTAATTAATCACAAGGGATAATAACTTGCTCATAAAAATCCTGTTGAGCAAGATGTGTAAAATTCAGGTATACTATGGCAATTTTGTATTTTGATTAGTTGAGCTATCGTCTTATCGTCTATAGCTAAACTAGTGTCTGCAGACAATATTGACTAAAAAGTATTTGTGTGTTTTCTTTTCTGATGATCTTAAATTTCTGTTGAGCCTCTCTCCATCTCTTCTCCTTCGTGAAGTTTGTTCTAAATTATCCTCTTTTGAGGGAAATTCCTTGTTCAACCGTATTTCCACTGGGTTTTTGCTCCTCCATTTTTCCTTGGTCACATAAGTATTACGAACACTAGGGTGTTTATGGAACCTCTTATATATATATATCATCAATTGACACCTTTTTCCATAAGGTCAAAAAGATTCTACTGAATCTTCTATATTGCACAATGGATGGAAGAAACAAAGATGTGGTCGAGGAAGGCAAGACTATCGAGTTCCATGAAGATCCTGTTTTCATAATATATCATCATGCTATTGATCATGAAAACAAACTACCAGTTCAGATGTCTTCACAACTAGTAGGAAATCTTCTTCGGGATTTTGAGGTCGTTCGTGAACAACTTGGAATTGCAACAAGGAATCTTGAGTTCCTGAAGAACGAACTAAAGAAAGCAACTGAAGAAATTGTTCTTGTTCAAACTCTCGTTGCTGAACATGTCTAGGGTTTCAAATCATGTTCTCATCTGATTTAGTTTGCCTAGTAAATCTTCTATTTTTCTTGTTTTGCTTAGAAGAATAACTAGATTTTGGAACAACCATTATTGTGATTACACATAGCTATGTCCAACGTTTTCATCTTCATGTTTTTAGATTTATTGGTTTAAATTCTAAATTCGTTTGGAAGATGATTTTTGCAGTATTAATCTTTACGGTTTTATATATTGCAATATTGTTATGGGATATGTGTGTTTACGTCCGTGAACTTGATTGTCCCATACTTTGCCAAAAGTAAAGTCGTTCATGAGTTGATATGTATGTATTGATGAAAGAATGAATTGACTTTTGAAAAATACAAAATTTAAGCCTATTATGTCAATTTTTGATGGAAGATAGGTTAAAATATTTTGTTTTCAAGGATTATGTCTATTGGATATCATTGTGCAAATGGTGATGGAAAAATAGAATGAATCCTTGTTTATTCCGCAGTAATTGATCTTCCCTGATCCATATTTTATGTATTACTGTGAGGCTCCGTAATGTGTCTTATGTTGAGCACTAAACAACCAAGTTGATTATTTTTATGATTAGTTGTGTTGTTGTTCCGTGAGATACTTTATGTCGAGCATTTTGAACTAAATTAATCATCTTGTTTGGTTATTTAGTTATGACTCCGTAAGTTTTCTTATGTATGAGCGTTTTTGACTGGGTTGATTATTTTCATGATTAACTTAGTCATTGCTCCATAGATTCCCTTATGTCGAGTATGACCAATTAAATTGATTACTTTTGTGATTAGTTTAGTTGTGTATTTTGATTAGATTAGTTTTCGGTTTTCTTGTGATTAATCTAATTGAGTGTATTTAAGTCTCCATAATTTTACTTGTGTTGAGCATTTCCAATTAAGTAAATCATGAGTTCTCTTATGATTAATTTAATTGAGTTGTTTGGATTGAAATTCATACTTGTATGTAATTTTTTATGTCCAAAGAAATCCTTCTTCTTTTTTTTAAATTAAGGTCGCTCTTGTTGTTCTTTCGGGAATGACATATTATGGGGGAGAGTTCTTTTGAACTTGTGCTTAATTGCCAAATCTTTTTGTGGGGAGTGCGGCTGTGGAATATTTTAGGGGTTATCTTGTATCTATAAACTCCTTGATGAATGCATTTGGATTCGGCTTTATAATTGCATATAAACAAGATGATATATGCTTACTTTTGGTCATGAAACATCTCTTTTGGAAATTTCATTAGGATGCCGTTCTTGTTCCTTTGCCAATTTTATTGACAAAAAGGGGGAGAATTAATATGTAGTTCACACTACAAATACATATGGTTTTGGGATCATTATGTAAGGGGGAGTGGTTTCTATGTAAGATGGAGTATTGACTAAGGGGGAGTGACATATCACCATAGTATTGTTGTTAAAGTTGTGATACAATTGAACTTTGACGCTGTTTAATGATACTATGACACTGTATGACAATGATTGAGAACTCTTGTTTTCTCGTTGTTATAGCTACGGATTTTCAACAACGGTGATGCTAAACTTACAACCTTTGGGATCATTGGAGTACTTTGAAGTGACGAAGATTTCAAGTAATGTTGAAGATTAGGCATGTGGAATAGGAGCTACAAAAGTTTATTTATATATTTTTTGTATTGATAGTTTTGTCACTAAAATTGACAAAGAGGGAGACTGTTAGAGCATTGCTCGGTCGAAATCGCATGTGTTGCTATCTCAAGCATGTTTGTCAATGTTAGTGATCAAAAATATAAGTCTTGATTTCTAGTCTACTATAGCTAAGGTCTCAGACTAGGATAGAAAGTGTAGTTGAGCTCAAGAACTCCATGGCAATCATCGTACAAGACGAAGGACTAATCAAGGAACTGATGGATCTTCATCGACTAAAATGTATGTGGAGACTTGAACTTATATATCACTCAAAAGTCTATTTATCTCCTATCTTGAGACAAAAGTCGTTTTGCTATATAGACTTAGATTATACACATTTAGTATTTCGAGCCGAGTTTACCTCGCCTATCTATTTCTCGAAATATGTGTTGGTAAAGCTTTCGCTTTAGCCAAGTTCATCTTTACCTAGTGACGAAAGTCATGTTATGTTTCAATCACTTTGAAAATTGCTCTGACGAGAAATGGTTTGTGAATAACAACTATGTAACGTCCTTTGAGAATGTTTCAATGATTGAAATGAGAGTTTAGACTATATAACCATTTGGAGGATACGAGCATTGTTGTGGAAACACATATATGTATAAGTCCTTATTGCTTGAACCGAAGTTTGCGAACTTTGTTGATCAAGTGAACCGGAGTAGTGCGTGAACTAAGTCTGCGAACTCAGTCCGCGAACTGGCGAAGTTCTCAAACCCAAGAATTTCTGCTAGAGTTTGTGAACTCCATCCGGGAACTTAAGTCCGCGAACTTGAGTATGTTATGTCTAAAAACGATGTTTAGTGAACTTATCTTTATAAACTAAGGAATGCAATTGCAAACCGTGGCTATAGAGTTCATGAACCGATTCATGTGAATTAAATCGTTTTTGATTCAATTGTGTCTTGTGTAGTACATAAGATTTCCTTGCAATTGAACATCTCTATAACTAGTTCATTTGAGTCATTTGAACTAGCTATGGTGAAAAAGAATATGGTTGATATGAAAGTGATCATATGGCTAACCATTTGGTTAACTATTGTTAAACCAACTAATGTACAAGTTTAGGTACGGTTACACAAAGCCTAGGAACGTGCATTTCATTTTGTGTATAACAAGCTATGTTTTCGATCTAACGGTTGATAAATATTAGCTTGAATCTAATCTGGTTTTCATCTAACGGTGAATATTGATTGCTTTGTTACTAAGCTAAGATTGATTGCAAACCCTGATTTGAAAGACTATATAAGAGAGAACTCTAGCAACTGGGAAACCTAATCCCCACACATCATGTGTGATACTAGTTGTGCTAAACTAGAGTCGATTCTCCTATAACCTTTGGTTTCTTCCTCTAAACCAGGTTAACGACTTAAAGACTTCATTGGGATTGTGAAGCCAGACCGATACTACTTTTCTTGTAGTTGTGTGATCTGATCTTGCTGTTTCTATCGTACGAGTACAATTGTAATAATTGGCTTGAGATTTCTATCTCCGATAGGCAAGATAAAAAGTAATCACAAATATCTTCGTCTCATCGTTTGTGATTCCATAATATCTTTTTTCGCTGCATCGATTAAGACTATTTTGAGGTGATTGATAATACTCGGCTGTTCTTCGGGAATATAAGTCTGGATTATCAATTGGTTCCTGTTCACCTTGATTTATCAAAAGACGGAACAAAACTCATAGGTATATTCGTGGAAGACGGATTTATCTATTATCATAGACTTTTCTGTGTGATACAAATTTGTTTATTAAAGTCTTCGACTTTGGGTCGTAGAAACTCTTAGTTGTGGGTGAGATCAGCTAAGGGAACCAAGTACGTGGCATCTTGTTGGGATCAGAGACGTAGGAACATAACTGTACCTTGGATCAGTGTGAGATTGGTTGGGGTTCAACTACAGTCCATACTGAAGTTAGTTTGGAGTAGGCTAGTGTATGTAGCGGCTTAATACAATGTGTGTTCAATCTGGACTAGGTCCCGGGGTTTTTCTGCATTTGCGGTTTCCTCATTAACAAAATTCTGGTGTCTATGTTATTTCTTTTCCGCATTATATATTTTTATATCATTGAAATAATACAGGTTGTGCGTTGTTCAATCAATTAGAATATCCGACCTTTTGGTTGTTGATTTAAATTGATTGACACTTGGATATTTTTCTTTGGTACCATCCAAGTTATCTTTCTTTGATAAAGACTCGCAGATTTCTATTTGCTCGAGTATAGATCAAATCGAGATATTGAGATAGAAACTCTTTGATATACTTTTCTATTGATTGAGTCTAACTGTCTAGTTGATTCTCTAGAAAGTATATTGGAGTTTGTCCATACAGATTGCTAAGCGAAATATTTGGTATGGTTGTTAGACCCCCACTTTTTCAAACTTGGTTAAAGCGAAAGCTTACCAACACATATTTCGAGAAATATGTAAGCGAGTTAAACTCAGCTCGAAATATCAAATGTGCGTAATTGAAGTCTATATAGCTATATGACTTTTGTCTCAAATAGGAGATAGAGTAGATATACTTTTGAGTAATAGATGAGTTCAAGTCTCCACATACCTTTTGTTGATGAATTTCCACAAGCTCCCCTTAGTAGTTCTCCGTCTTCAATCGATGAACGCCGTGAAGTCTAATGCTCAACTATGCTTTCTATCATAATCCTCTATAAGTAAACTAGAAATCAATTGGTTTTGGCAACTAAACTTGACAAACAAGCTTGAGATAGAAATGCTTGCGAGTTCAAACGAGCAGTGCTCTAACACAAATATCTTTAGTTTTCCTTCAAGAGAACTTCTTGATAAGGAAGAAAGATCATTATCTTCGATGATAGCATGTTTCTTAGATTCATATCTAGATGGCAATGACCTGGGAATTTTTCACATTATATCCTTTTCAGAAATAGTTTTTCCAAGAGAGAAAGAAGCATTTACTATCTCATAGATTCAAATATGAAACTCTTCAAAAGTATCATTGTCATCCATTCGAAGGTTTTCCCAATCAAATGTGAGAGTTTTCAATATATCTTCCTTTTCTGATGTGTTTCCTTGGAATACGATCTGAAGATTATTCCAAGCTTCCTGTGAAGTTTGGCACGTGGATACATGATGTTAGAGATCACGACTTACAGCATGTATAATAGCATTCAAACCATCCGAATTCTGCTTTGCAAAAGCCTTTTGTTCGCATTATAATCCACTAAGTGTTTAAACTCAGTTTCGATCCTTCCATTTTTGGGAGATTATACTAATATCCAAGTATTAAAGTCGCGTGATTGAAGAAAAGTTCTCATAGCAGATTTCCATCATAGATAGTTTGTTCCGTCAAATCTTGGCGGTACGCTAACTTAAATCGATTCATGTGAACTCGAGTTCATTTCTTATAGGTTGGATCGCACCAAACACAGAGATCCATGTGAACAAGATCGAGAGGATCACGAGTGGCTATATCTCGAGAAAGTTTGTGAAGAATTTTTCCTTTCTTACCCTTTTGACAAGCACCACATACACCTTCTACTTTAGTATTTATTTTGGGAACGCCTCTAACAAGTTCACGATTAATGAGCTTACCCAGCATTCAGTAGTTGATATAACAATCCGTTCATGCCATAAATGAGTTGACTCTACCTTGGTTAGGTTACAGTATAAATTAGACTGTATATCAAGGAGATAATAGTTATTCATACTTCTTCGTCCTCGAAAAATGATTTTTCCGGACTTATCTTCAATATCACAACCTCCCATATTGAAGATAACCTTATGACACTTATCACAGATTTGACTTGTTCAAAGAAGATTACCTTCCATTCCTTTGACATAAACAACATCATGAGTTTCAGGAATACCTGGAAGTTTGATGGTTCCCTTTTTGCTAAAAAGGCAGTTGCTTTCATCTCCGAAGGTTATAGATCCTCTTTTGTAGTCTTCTATCTTTGTGAACCAAGAGAGATCACCTTTCATATGTCTGCTACAACCATTGTCTAGAAACCATTGGAAAGGAGAAGTAATTTTGAGTGAAAAGGCTCCCAGACATTTTTCAACAGATTCTACAGAATGTTTAACTTGGTTTTTTGACTCTGAGTTAGGGTGACTTGTTAAGTTCTTAAATAATCCCTTAACACGTTTAATCAGATTTTTTGCACAACAAATCTTCTAATTCAAGATTTTCCACCCTTTTTGAAGAAACCCTCTGCATTGTTTCTTCTTGTTCGATTTTAAATATCTAGATGTCAACATTGAACATTTATGAGAATTTTTTTTTTTATGAAGTTCCATGGTATCCTTGACCAGTCCTCTATCTATCAAGATATTGCTGATATCTTTGGTATATGACCGGTTTTTTTCAACATTTTCTTTTAACCTCTTGACAAGTACCGAGTAATACTCTTCAGTGTCTTCCAGATCATGTTGAAGATTATTTAAAATCTTTGAAACGTTAACTGAATCAACCATTGGATTAAATTCTTAAAGGTTGGATCGCACAAAACATAGATTGTTAGATCCTTTCGTGTTTGCCTGCTCTGATACCAATTGAAAAGACGAGGGCACCCAAATACACCACAATCTTTTAGTTTCAACCTATAAGTCCTCTTACCAAGTGTGATTGTCTATGGACAGAATCGATACAATACAACAACTTCGGTATTCACAGTTTGTGTGATTGTCTATAGATACGAGATCGAGACAATACGACTACCAAAGTGTGATACTTGATAATAGTTTCAGACTTAACCAAACTCTATAGGACCACTATCAAGTATATCGGATTTAACGTAAAATTCAATTTACTTTACATTATATAGACAAATATAATTATGGAAAACAAAAGAAAATCACACAACAAGATTTTGTTAACGAAGAAAACTGCTAGTGCAGAAAAACCCCGGGACCTAGTCCAGAATTGAATACTCTCAGGATTAAGCCGCTATATAATATCTAAACCAACTTCGAATAGTTGAGACTATGTAACTACCCCTAGTTCACTTAGTTTCCTCAATATCACTACGCTTCCAACTTCGAAGGTCACGCACTGGTACAATTCTTTTGGATCGTATTCCAAACATCAAAGGAACAACGACTTTGTATGGTAACAAATTTATTGATTCTTTCCAAGATAAAGATATCTCAAGTCATATGGAAAGGCTCTTCCGTTTAATCTAATAAACTCCTTTGCCTGGTTAGATCAATCTGTCCAATAACCACCAAAGAAGTTTAGTTTAGGTTCGCAATCAATCAATATAGATCCCAACGAGAAACTATAAAGCGACGTCGATCTCATGCAACTAATCAATAGAATAAATCTGATTCTAGTTGGATCCCATCCAATCAAGGTTTGTGCACACACAAAGATATGAGAACTAATAGGAAATCTTCTTCATCTTCAAATCTTCTTTAATCTTCAATAGTAACCTGCACAACACCACTTGATCTCTTGTGATCAATCACACACAAAATAGAGTCTGTTAACAATGGATTTTCACAAGATGTCTTTAGGTCTAACAACAGTTCTAAAGATCCCGTTGATATTCGACCTTGTTTGAGTGAATCTTATATCAAAAGAGAAGATTCTCAAGAATAAACAAACTAGGTGCAATCAAAGTTTCAACAATCGTTAGTCAATGTTGATGGTGGATTTTCGGCAAGGGCTAAAATCGTAAAATCATGATACTTCATGTTTCTGACCCAGCTTCAGGAACGCATGTGACAATTCATGTTTTACGATCCGTGAACCGTTTCACGATCTCTGATCGAGTACCTCTCAGAGCCACGATGAATATGTTTCTTGAAAGGCCTCCCACTAGATGAGCTTTCGATGCTACGAATTTCATCGTGCCCTCTATGTATAAGAACGATTGAGCGGTCCTCCTACATAATTTTTTGTTGAGAGGTCTTAACTCCTTCAGGAGGTCGGTGATACTCGATGTTCCCTGAATACATAGAGAAACCCCCCCCCCCTTCTATATAGAAGAACGATTGTGCGGCCTCCTACATAATTGTTTGTTGAGAGGGATTAACGCCTTTAGAACGTCGAAAACACTTACTATTCCTCAACTATGTAGAGAGACTTTGTATAGATTCAGGCGGCTCTCCTACATAATTGTTTATTGAGGGGGCTAAACGCCTTCAGGACGTCAACAACGTTGCACGTTGTTCCCTGACTATGCACCTTTAAGAACGAGTATGATGCTTCAACTATCTCATATCTCGATTCTACAATAGATTAATTCCACCATGACATTCACTGATTGAATTCTTGGAAAATAATCTATTTTATCTTATTACTACATTCCATGGATGATCCCCGGCTGATCCCATGGATTAGTATTAGATAATTATTTCTTCTCATTACTCCATTCCCTGAATCCCGGGGTTGGATTTCATGGATTAGTAATGGATGCTCAACTCATTTTATTACTTTGTTTCATGAATTATTCCCAGCTGAGTTCATGAATTAGTAATAAATACTCCACAATCGGGCATCTGAATGTCATCAAGTACGTCCTGAGATAATGGTGCAAGTGTACTTGACAAATAATGCACAAACGAGCAACCAAAACCAACGAACGATCAAAGTATGGACGAACAAACGACTCATATAGATAAAATAATAATAAATAAAATAAGCTAGAGGCATAGGACCGTGCCCACCGGACGGTCATGCCGTGTCCAGTCCCCCTCCATTATTTTGTTTTCACTAATATTTTATTTCTTCCCACATCTCACAGAGATTCCCTCATTTGAGCAAACTCTCTCATTTGACAGAAACTCTTAATTTTCCATACTTTTATCAAACAAAATAGGGAAAGGTTTCACGGGACCGGGCCACCTAGCCGGTCGGCCGTCCATGCCCTAGTCGTGGCCGGTACCACACCTGAAAATTACTTATTTCCTCATATTATTATTTCCATCATCTCATGGAACCCCATCGTTTGACCGAAAACCCTAGTTTTTCAGTATTTTCTCAAATATTGCTTAAATAATGGACAAGCTAAAAGTCAAACAGTCACTCGACCGACTAGGCTTCCCCCGTCAAAAACTAAAATATCAGTAATTTAATATTCTCAAAATTATCTGTCGCATGAGCAAAGTTCCTCTTGCTCATTCGAGCAAGATTGAGAGTTTCAGTCAAGATCAGACTCTTCTAAAAATCCAAAATATTGCTCGAACGATCGTCAAAAAATACCAAAACTCTTAGGACTGGGACAGGATACCGTGTTGACACAGGCACGCTTCCTTGACCTACCAAGGCCGTTCCTAAGGCTTGCAAGGAGCCGGTCACACACATATTCACAATTTTAACCTAATTTGCTAGCAATCGCTCATATTGGGTCCAAACTCTCTCCAACCGACTTGGGACTCGCACAAACGACTGGCGGCTAGCCCCACGACAAGGGCCGGTTTCATGCCCCCTTGGTCGGTCCCTCATCTCTCCATAAATTAGGTTTTATTACCTAACGCACACACAAACACTATTCTAAAAAATGATCAACACCAGCATTTGATCATTCTTTCAACATCCGGTCAGCAAAGGACCCTGGAGCACGCTCACTCGAGAACTTGGGCACCACATGGTCGTCCGTCATCCCATGTGATCGGTTCCTCCTTTACTCAGTGACCTATTTTTACTTATCCATCAATTGACGAACAATTGATCAAAAATTAGGGTTTCGAACAAACGCTCCACATAATTATGAGTAAGTTCAAACACTAATAATTTTTTGTTGATCCAGCAATCGACATCCAGATAATTATATAATATTCGGTCCAACTACCAATATTTTAAATTAATTTGGTCATGCTACCAACAATTCACTGAACGAGAAATATTTTCTCAATTGCTCGAATATTGATCCAACTATCAATATTCAGTAATTCACCGAGCAATACTTGCTCAATTGCTCGAATATTGATCCAACTATCAATATTCAGTAATTCATCGAATGATAAATACTTGCTCAGACACTCGATTCATATACTAATATTCAGTAATTTATCGTTCAATTGTTGGAGCAATATTTGCTCAGATTATCAACATCATTCATTCGAAGAACCACATCCCAGAGACATGTTCAATTCATGAATCATAGAGCATTCGACTATCATGCTCCACTAAACAAAACCTAGACCCATCGTCTAATCAAGTCAACGACTGACTAAACAAATACGCGTCTGCTTTGCAGACTCCACGTTCGTGAGACATCAATCACGTCACATGGGGGATATCCATTAGGGTTTTGGTATGGCGGCCTACAACATGTGTGTTCATCCACAATGAAAAATTTGAGTAAGTCGTGCAAGCAGTTGAGGAAGTTAGCGATGGTGGACAATCAACCAACCCTCTCACGTACGAGGAACTGGTGAAACCACGATTTCCCACTTTACCACTCTTTCACTCGAGCAACTGTCACACTTATTGGAGATCAATGTGTTTCAATTTCCATCAATATAAATAAGTCTCTGAGTCCATGATTGAAAGGCAGTACAAACATACGAAAAAGACACAGAAAATCCACGAGATACTGAACATACAATCCATCGTCTAACCAAGAATCAATCGTGTGTACAACACTCTCTCAATCATTCAAACTTATTCATCATTTTCATAAACCCACAACACATCCAAAATCCTTGATCATCATTGATCCCACACAATTCTCAGCTTCCCTCCTACAGATCAACCCATCTCTCTCTTTGTGACCGAATTGACTCTGGAACGTCGATTGACTTGGTTTAGGCCGGAGTCCTACAGAGTGATCTCTCAAACTCAAAGCACTCCCGTGCAGTGCATCTGTGTGAGGTTAAGCAGTTTGCTCGGTTGAGGAATCTCGTCCGAACGATTGTCTCTTCACTTTCCTAAAAAACCAGCAAATCGTTTTTCCCCATCAACATATTGGCGAAAATAGTTGGAGATAATCTCTAGGTTGCAATCTCACGTTTTCACAAAGATGGATGGTCTTAGGTCTGGTTTAGTTACCAACTCGGGTTCAACACCCAACCCTAACGTTGCAAGTTCTAGTGGTACCGCTAATGCCACTCCTCCAACGCCGCCTGCCAATACTACTTCTCAGAATACCTATGCTCCAGTGATTACTCATACAAGCGATGGTACTGGCACCACCAACAATCTTCTCTTCTGCAGGTCTCCCGAATAAATCAAAGAAAATCTACCTACCATAGGTGATCTCATGAAGGTGCAAGAAACTCTTTCCAAAAATCAGATTGACATGGCTACAACGCAGAAAGAGATGTGCATTTATCTCAAAACTCTCACTAAAAAGATGACAGATAAGTCTCAGGAGAAGTGGAAAGCCAAAGAAACTGTTGATCCTGAAGTTGTTCCAGTCCACGTAGTTGATGATGATGAAGTCCACAAAGCTGCGGAAAACCCACCAACAAAAGAGCCCGCCGGTTTCATCACTCGTGAAGATCTGGAACGTTTTATGGAGGATCGAGGGAAAGGCAATGCACCATTTGTCCACCGTCATCAACCTTCATACCCTTCCGCTACGCAGACAATCCCTCTCCCAAAAGTCTACACTTCTCCAATGTTCACACTGTACAACGGAACAGGGAATGCTCGAGAACACGTCTCTCGATTCCTGGAGGAACTAGGAGAGCACGAACACAACCATGTCGTCCGTCTGAAGGAATTATCGAAATCTCTGAAAGGTCGAGCATACACCTGGTACAACAACATTGCACCTGGGACCATCGCTAACTGGGGAAAAATGGTTAATGCCATCTACATGAAATACTTCTTTGTCTCTGAGAAGATTAGTCTTTATGACTTAGGAAGGATGGCTCACAAGAATACTGAACATCCGAATGAATATGTAAAGAGATTCAGAATCCAAGCTTTGGATTGTCATGACCCTAATGTTACTGAATAAAAATTGGTGAACTTACGCATCAACGGGATGATCCCAGTCTACAGAGCTTTGCTGGAAAATCTCCGGTTCCAGATTTTCTCAGAGCTCCATGAAACAGCCAAGCGATCAACATAAAACTGCTCCAGCCTTGCTGGAAATAACGAAAACTGTCATAGCCGAGGAGCCGCGAGACACTCGAAGCAGCAACATGCGCCTAATCAATAAGCACAGTACAATCTTCAACCTTCCATGAATGTTGCTGAATGGAGCAAAAGGAAATCTGAGGTACAACAAAAGAACGTCCCTCCAGCATCTCACCCTACAAAAGCACCAAGGAAGGACAACCAAGCTAGAAATACACAAGCACCGGATCAGCGTCAAAACGACCAGGAAGAGCCATGCTTTCCTTTTCCCATTGAAAAGGTGATCGAGCTATTGGAAGTCTGGATTCAATATGGTGCGATCAAACTACCTCCAGTCAGAAGAGAGCCGACAGAGAAGGAAATGGAGAATCCACGCTACTGCCGCTTTCATAGGTATATGTTGATGGTGGTTTTTAGTTCAGGGATAAAATTGTAAATCTGTATTAATGAGTTGTCACCCTACAAAGGGAAAATCCGTTTAAGAAGTGATGAGTGCAGAAAACCTCTTCACTTTATTTGAAGCAATTCAATAAAAAACATGAAATCACCAGAATGGTGCGTGCAACGCAATCCCAAATATTCTGTGAATTTTATTAGCATTATTAATTAATGCATGACTCGCCTGATATTTTTCCGTGTTATGTTCCCAGCCGAACTCTCAATACTGACATGACATGACATGACGATCAGTGCTCACTATCAGCAGAGTAACGTGAATCTCCCGAAGTGCTAGTATTAGGATCTGCACAAAAATACTCATACAAGTTACATCTCTCTGACAAAGAGATCAATACGTTCAATTAAAGTTAGCGTGACTGAACACACATTCTTAAAGAAAGTCTAGACTGTTAACACCAGTCTCAGAAACAATCACGACAACACAACTTGATCGCAGGATTTAACTAGCCTAGCCAAAAACTGGCAGGAATAGGTGATCACCGTGATGGCCAACGGAGGGCCCACTAATGCCCCAACTGGTCGAACACTACACATACTTCTCTAGCGCCGTCAAACGCCAACCTAAAGAGGGGTGGCCCCGTTATTTTGAGAGAAGCTCGAACGAGCATACTATTCAATGCAGTCTTAAAATCATCCAACTTCGCCAGCCTGGTTGGACGGATTAAATCATCCCATCAATGATCAAGGAAGCACTAACGCACACGCTGGCGGGCCCACTTTTCCTTCACCCAATCGGTTTCTCACGGCAAGGCCATGGAGCAATGAAACGTTTGCTCGAATCATGGCAGGCATGATGCTTCTAAGGGTCGCGGAAGTCCACTAGTGTCTTAAGTCGATCACAACCATCCAACTTAGATAGCCTGTTTGGATGGCTTAGATCGCATTTAGGACCATCAGGAAGGTGCACGTGCATTCACCGTCATCCCAACATGGGACCCACGTGATCGATCTCCCAAGAGGAGGATCACCGTGTTCCAAACCGCTTGGCCAAAGTCACATGTGCGTGAATGATTCAAAAAACATAATTAGGGTTTGCGGAAATGCACATCTGTCGTAGTTCGATCATGACCATCCATCTTCACCAGCCTAAATGGAGGGTGTAGATATAGGCTCAAGAGGTCCCATGGGTGTCAACGTGATCACTGTGGGACCACCTTTGCGTGTGATCGGCCGACCTATGCAGACTAGAGCCCGTCGCCTCGAAACGCAGCCCAAAGGTGGCATGCCACATGGATTTTAAACCTTTGCGGCAATGTACTTCTTCGCAAATCGATCACGACCACTAATCTTTGACGTTCAAATTGAGTGGCCTAGATCGAATCTTTGTGGGACAGAGAGGTATAGACATGCACGCCGCCGGGACGTCTCCACGCATGCCTGGTCGGTCCCTCCAAAATTATCGCCCATGCTTGGATTCGATCAAGCCAAAGAGGGGATGTTGCGCACCTCTGGAAAACCCTAAAACCCATTAATGGCAGCAAATATGTGCCATAAATAATCTTGTCCGTCCAACTTTGCCAGCTTGGTAGAACAACTTGGATAATAAGTTAGGCGATCAATAAAGCGCTTCAATGATTACTGTCCGCCACTCTGCCACAGGGAGTGATCGACCAGATGGTGTCCCGCCCATGCGGCCTCCAAACAATCACTCAAATATGGTTGGACATGCTGCCATTTTAAGACGCTTAATCCACGACTTGTTCAATCAATCTTTAAAACAACGATGCTTCATACATATCGATTGTTTTGAGCTTCTTGCTTAAAAGCGATGACATTACATACATCGAGCATACACAATATTTCATGAATATCAATTCCATAAATAACTTAGTTATTTAACCTGATAGCACCGTATGTTATTTCTTGCGGCGGGTCCCACGACTCGACCCACTCATTCGAGACATCAAACATGTCACAAACTGGGGGATACTTACTGGGGTATTGGTCCGGAGGTTTATAGCATGCGTCGTGCAACATGCCCATTACGAGAACGTGTCAGGAGGCGTGGACGGTTAACGATGATGAGGGAAGTGGGAAAAGGCGTGATTGTGTGACAACCACCCACACGACCCCACTACTTCATCACTCAACTTTCTCCACTTCCTACGAGATGGAGATTGCGCTCAAATGACTTGTATAAATAGGTTCTTCAACTTATTTGAAAAAAGAAAACACAGAGAAACCAAGTGTTGTCACAGTATCCAGAAAACACTCAGAACTGATAGCTTACATTGTGCAAGCCAGTTCAACATTCTGATACAAGTCATAAACATCCAACACCTCCATAATCTCAACACCTTCTTCGCTTCCCTCCCTAAGATCAACCCATCTCATTCACTTTGTGACCGAATTGAATCTGGAACGACCATTTTTCGGTTTAGGCCAGAGTCTTACAGATTGATCTCTCGAACCTAAAAGCATTCCCGTGCAGTGCATTTGTTTAGGGATTGAACTCGTTTCTCATCAACACACCCCAAATTACCAAAAATAGTAGAAACAGTTTTCACCCATAAAAAATTGGCGACCACAGTGGGAGATTAATCTCTCGGTTCAAAAAAACAGTTTCTCAATATTTCATTCCAGTTTTCTCAATTTCGAAAAGGTAGATCTTGGATCCAATTCAGTCATTAAATTCAATTTAGGTTCAACAACCAATTTCAATTCCAGTGTTCCATTCGCCAAGAAGCCTCACAAAAATGATATTTCAAGCAACGCCTCGGATAGCTGAGCACCAGTAAACCTCCCAGATGAAAGGACCAGAAAGCAGCGTGGAGACACATGATGCGACTACTACTTAGAAGAACGCAGTGGCTTGTCTCGAGATCCAAATGGAGCAACCGCCTCTTCTACAATACCACAAGTTTTGTAAAGAGCAAGCCAGAAATGCCTCAAAGGGTCCACACCCATAAATACGAAGTGAAGGTTCACGTAGCTGTTGTTCCAGTATGGAGATAGTCGACCAACAAATTCAACACCAGTGGAGTCCCAGGGAGACACCTGCAGAGGTCACAAAAGAAAAGGTCTATCCATATTCCACCACTGCTACCAATTTAAGGTCAGGATATCCGCTATCACTTCATCAACAAAACGTGTAGATCCAGAACATGGCGTAATTCCGAGAATTCGTACATCTACAATAACAACGGAGGCTTGACACATCTCCAAATCATCATAAAGGGTTCGCCTATTATGTCAACCCGAACGAGAGCGAGCCCGGGATGTCTTCCGATCTACTGGAGCCGACACCTCAAGAGAGCATCCTCAACCAGATAACGATGCCCACTTCATCGAGAAAGAATCCACAACCGAGATAACCTCACGCAGGGGAGATCTGAGAAATTGTTGCACCAAAAGGACTTACGTATCCCATATTTTCTTTGCCTAGGGAAACGGGTAACCCTGAAGAAGAAATATTTCTTTGTATCTGGGAAGATCACTCCATCAGACTCAGGAAGAATGTTTCAGTGAAACAACGAACATCCAAATAACTATGTCAAGAGGTTCAGAATTCAGGCATTGGATTGTCACGATCCAAATATGACTGAACAACGATTGGTGGAATTATGCATTAATAGGGTGGTACCTGTTTATCGTGCTATGCTGGAGAATCTGCGCTTTTAAGCATCTCCTGAACTTTGTGAAGCTGCTAAACGATCAGCGACAACAGCACATGCCCTGCTAGAAAGAACAGTGAAGATCCTCATGATATTCGTGGAAGCATACATCTCACCAACAAGAAATATAACCTTCAGCCTTCTGTAAGCAGTTTCACTGAAGCTGCAAGAGGAAAATCACCGAGATACAATATCCTGCGCGTCCAAACCGCCAACTCCGACTCCAGTACCACATGCACGACTGCCACAATGATGAAACAACGTCCAAGGTATTCCATGTCTGGCTCGACGACAATAACATCGATGAGAGACGCTTTCAGAATTTCGTCTCCCGTAGAAGAATTAGTTGCGTCACCAAAGGTGATTGCACTTGGGACTTAAGAGGTACATACAGACTCTCCATGTCAAGAGCTTCATCATATTTACAGAACCTATTAGTTAAGTCATTCGCATGAAGGAACCTCCTTACTCCTCAAATACACGATCCAAAGATGATAATGGTAAAGGAGTGTGACTGGGGACTGCTTACAACTTCCCATCTCAAAGATGCTGAATTTAGAGAGATGCAAGCACGCTATCATTATGATTCCGAGATGTCCAAAGACGAGGATATACTCAAGAGAGTAGATGTATTGTCAAAGACCAGCGATATTCCTGGACGTTTGTGAAACGCAACGCAGACGTAAAGACAACCTCATGAACCCAGCGTGACAACATCTATCAAGTCGAAGGCTCAATGGATACTCGTGGGCAGGGACTGTCTCTCTCTTTTCCGTTCCATGAGGCAACATAAAGGAAGCTATCAGATCCATCATTAGCTTCTCCCTTTAATAACGAGACAAGCTCTACCACTATATGAAGACTGCCAAGTTCGTGTCAGTAGTTATCACGCCTCTCCCTGCCAGTCTTTTATGATCATAGCCTCTGCCAAGAACCGTTGTTGCTTGTTTGTTGATACCAGTCCGAGCTTCACCATAGCAACAACTGCTACGGACGGAGGCAATCCGAACTTCTACATATTTTATTTTCCATGGAGAAGTAATAGATTCACGGAGGTGAGATGAAGATATCTTTATTATGGTAAACCCACCGACCGTACAAGATAAAACCATATAAATCACGCTTGGGGACTGAGGGTCAACATGAAATTCCTTCGCCGTCATTCAAGGACTTCTTCAACACAAGAGAGATGGTCAATCAAGAAGCATGTAATTCGCAAGGGTAAATCAAACTGAAGAAAAAGCCGCTTCAACGCTCTCTCCTGAAGAATCCACTTCAACGCTCTCTCCTGAAGAAGCCACTTCAACACTCCCTCCAGCAAAATCCGCTTCAACGCTCTCTCCAACAGAAGCTGCTTCAACGCTCTCTCCTGTAGAATCCACTTCGACGCTCTCCAGAAGAATCCGCTCCAACGTTCACCATAAGAAGCCGCTTCGACGCTCTCCAGAAGAATCCGCTTCAACGCTCTCAACGCTCTCCAGTATCCGCTTCAACGATCACCCCATAAGCCGCTTCAACACCTCAGCGAGCCACATAGACCAACCGCATGAGGTATACCACATCACCTACTTAGAACTTAGTGACGCCTACCCAAGGCCTGCACGAAGCTGTGCATCAACAACTAGCCAACAAAGTCAGATTCGTTGTTTCTAGATTTACAATTTCCTCTGAGAGGGGTACATGGGCTGCCAAAAGTTTGGATACGATACATATCTATCAAGAGAGACTCCCGCCCATTGATCAACAAATGAAGAATCCAAAAGATTGCCGCCTTCATCAATTCGTCAACCACCTTACCAGCGAATACAATGGAAGCACATCTTCCACGAGAAAATAAGTTCAGGATAATTACACATAGGGACTAACTAACAGGTATAAAAAATTTAGTTTAAGGATAGTTACTTAGCTCTGTCTCCGCTAGGCATGTCCTTCACGCATGATTGGGATTTGGGTGTATCAGGCTCTCCCGTGATAAGAGAGACTTCATTTATTAATTAGTGTAACCGAACCTAAGTAATCACCTGAGATGATATGATCGATATTTGTAATTGGTGTGACCGATCACAAAATAATTGTGCAATCGATCCTTGTAATTGGTGTAACCGGTCCTAGTAATTGGTGTAACCGATCCTAGTGACTTGTGTAACCGATCACAAGCAATACCATGATTATATGGTAACCGGTCCTGGTAATTGACGTAACCGATCCTGGTACTGACATAACCGGTCCTGGTAACTTGTGTGTACGATCACAAGTAATCCATATTAAGGTAGAACTGATCCTTGTGATTGGTAGAACCGATTGAACACATGATTGTGATTTGATATTTGATGAATCACATAGTTGTCTTGGAATACAGATGAACCAATTCTAAACTTGTTTTGGAAGTGTGGTATAATCGATTCCAAGATTGTAAATGTGAAAGAGTATTTATAAAGAAAAGATGCCAACGTACTTTGAACACGAACAATAACTCTTATCTTTTATTGTGCAAAGATATTCCTTAATAACTCAAGGAGATCCCGGTCCGAATAAATTAAGAATATTTTAATTAAGGTCGTAAGTTTTATATGCTTTAATTACCAGCAATTAAATGGATATCTTTAGAAAATAAAAATTAATAATGTGCATTTACTTATTGGATATTTTCTATTGAGAAATTTCGGAAATATTGGACAAAGCATTTCCAGGAATTATGAAAACCGATTTTGGGCATTTATTGCATATCTTGAGAGTATTTGGTTTTGGAAATTCCTTGGTGTCCAAACATCCTTGGTCTATAAATACCTAAAGCTTTTGTTTACAAAGAAATTCTATTACATGTCATTGTGCAAATAGTGATGAAAAATAGAATGAATCTTTGTCTATTCTGCAGTATTGGTCAATCCCTGATCCACATTTTTTATGCATATACTGTGTTGCTCCATAAGTTTTCTTATGTTTGAGCATGACCAATTGAATTGATCATTCTCTTGTGGTCAGTTTAGTTGTTGCTTCGTAAGTTCTCTTATGACGAGCATGACCAATTGAATTGATTGCTTTCTTGTGGTTAATTTAGTTGTGTAATTCCGATTGAATTAATTATGGGTTTTCTTGTGGTTAATTTAGTTGTGCATTTAGATTGGATTAATCATGGATTCTTTTGTGGTTAATTCAATTGAATATTTTGGATTCAAATTCATGTTTTCATGTGATTTGGTTATGTCCAAAGAAATCCTTCTTTTCTTGTGAAAGTAAGCTCACATTTATTATTCTTTCGGGAATGACATTTTATGGGGGAGAGTTCTTTCTGAACTTGTGCTTAATTGCCAAATCTTTGTGGGGAGTGCGGCTGTGGAATATTATAGGGGTTATCTTGTATCTTTATAAACTCCTTGATGAATGCATTTAGCTTCGGATTTATGATGGCATCTAAATAAATTGATATGGTATATGGTATTCTCTTTTGGTCATGAAGTATCTCTGTGAAAATTTCATGAGGAACCCACTAATTTTCATACCTTTGCCAATTTATATTGACAAAAAGGGGGAGAATTAATGTTTAGTATGATACTACAAATACATATGGTTTACGGATCATTATGTAAGGGGGAGTGGTTTTCATGTTGAGATGAAGTATTGAATAAGGGTGAGTGATACATATAACCATAGTGTTATTGTCAAAGTTGTGATACAATTGAACTTTAATGCTGTGTAATAATACTATGACACCGTATAACAATGATTAAGAACATTTGTTTTCTCATTGTTATCGCTATGGATCTTCAATTACTGATGGTGCTAAACTTACAACCTATGGAATCATTGGAGTACTTGGAAGTGACGAAGATTTCGAGTCATGTTGAAGATGCCAAGGAGATCAAACATTTGGATGAGAAGCTACAATTTTTATTTATTTTGTAGTCCATATGTATTGATAGTTTTGTCACTAAATTGACAAAGGAGAAGATTGTTAGAGAACTTCTCGGTCGAATTCGCATGCGTTGCTATCTCAAGCATGTTTGTCAATGTTAGTGATCAAAACTATAAGTCTTGATTTATATCCTACTTATAGATGTCTCGGACTAGGACATAGTTTGTGTAGTTGAGCTTAGACTTCACGGCGTTTATCACTTGAAGACGAAGAACTACTAAGGAGAGCTTGTGGAACTTCATCAACAAAAGGTATATGTACACTTAAACTCATCTATCACTTGGAAAGTCTATTTCTACTCTATCTCCTATATTGAGACATAAGTCGTATTACGATATAATTTTCTATATACACATTTGAGATTTCGAGCTGAGTATATCTCGCTTACGTATTTCTCGAAATATATGTTGGTAAGATTTCGCTTCGACCAAGTTCATCTTATATCATGAGAAAATTTCCGAGTAACATATTACACGGTTTGTGTGATACAATCATTTGGTGTAAGACTTGGAATGTTTCGATAATGATTATTTCAATCATGAAAATTGCTTTGATGCTAATAGTGTGTGAAAACGGCTATTGTCATTATAGAAGAATGTTTCAATGACTGAAATAAAGAGTTTAGAATCGTGTAACCTTCTTTGGATATAAGCATAGAATGTGTTCGCACATTTGTGTATAAGTCCAAAATTGGGAACCTAAAGTATGCATACTTGTGTGTATACAAAATGGTTGAAGGAGACTGGATAAGTATGCGTACCTGTACGCATACTAGCGGAAGTTCACGTCCGTGAATTTCTGTTGATGTTGGAATTTCAAAACCAACTCATTCAGTTACCTAAGTACGCGTACCCGTACGCGTACTGGCGGAAAGTTCACGTCCGTGAATTTATGCTGAGTTTGAAAACCAAACCAAAATCAAATCTGGTTACTAAAGTACGCATACCCGTACACATACTTAAGTGGTTAGTTTCTAAAATAGGTAGTGGACATGAACTTAAACATTTATTAATAAGGAATGTAATCTTTGCAAACCGTGTATATAATTCATGTATTGATTCGAGTGAATCAAACCGATTTTGCTTCAATTGTGTTCTTGAATAAATCCATGAGAATATAGTAATTGAACAACCCTTTAACTAGTTTCATTTGAGTCATTTGAACTAATTATAGTTAAGATGAATAAGGTTGATATAAGAGTAATCATATGGCTAACCTCAGTTAACTATTTGTGAACCAACATGCTATACACGTTTGGGTACGGTTATATAAACCTAAATGAGGGTGCATTTCATTTGATTGTAACAAGCTAAATTCGATCTAACGGTTGAAAGATATTAGCTTGGTAGAATCAGGTTTTTCATCTAACAGTGAATATTGAATGCATTGTTACCAAGGTAACTTAGATTGCAAACCCTGATTTGAAAACTATATAAAGGAGAACTCTAGCAACTGGGAAACCTAATCCCCACACCTCATGTGTGTTACTAGTTGCATAACTAAAGTCGATTCTCTTTTAACCTTAGGTTTCTTCTCGAGACCATGTAGGTTAACGACTTGAAGACTTCAATGGGATTGTGAAGACAGACCCAACTATTCTCTTTGTAGTTGCTTGATCTGATCTTACTGTTTCTATCGTGATTGAGTGCAATTGTAAAATTGGCTTGAGATTTATATCTCCGATAGGCAAGATAGAAAAGTAGTCACAAACACCTTCATCTCATCGTTTGTGATTCCACAATAACTTGTTTCGCTAGTCCATTAAGTTTATTGTGAGGTGATTGATAATACTAGGATGTTGAAAAAGCGGGGGTATAACAACCACACCCAATATTTCGCTTAGAAATCTGTATGGACAAACTCTAATATACTTTTAAGAGAATCAATAAGACTCAATCTTTAAAACGTATATCAAAGAGTTAATATCTCAATCTCTCGATTTGATATATACTCAAGCAAATAGAATTATGCGAGTCTTTATCAAATACTAGAGAGATAAATTGAACGGTACCAAAGACCAATGTTCAAGTATCAATCAATTTCAATCAACAACCAAAGGTCTGATTTACAATTGATTGATTCTATGGCACAACCTGTGATATTTAAATTATAAAGAAACAATATAATGCGGAAATATAAATAACACAGACACCAGAATTTTGTTAACGAGGAAACCGCAAATGCAGAAAAATCCCAGGACCTAGTCCAGATTGAACACGCACTATATTAAGACGCTACAGACACTAGCCTACTACAAACTAACTTCGGTATGGACTGTAGTTGAACCCAATCAATCTATGATCCATGTTACAGTTGCGCTCCTTACGTCTCTGATCCCAGCAGGATACTACACACTTGATTCCCTTAGTTGATCTCACCCGCAACTAAAAGTTGCTACGACCCAAAGTCGAAGAATTTAATAAACAAATCTGTATCACAAAGAAAAGTCTATGATAATAGATAAATCCGTCTCCACAGATATACCTACGAGTTTTGTTCTGTTTTTTAATAAATCAAGGTGAACATGAACCAATTGATAACCCGGACTTATATTCCTGAAGAACAACCTAATATTATCAATCACCTCACGATAATCTTAATCGACGCGGCGAAAGAAGATATTGTGGAATCACAAACGATGAGACGAAGATGTTTGTGACTACTTTTATATCTTGCCTATCGGAGATATCTATCTCAAGCCAAACTTTGCGATTGTACTCGTACGATAGGAACATCAAGATCAGATCACACAACTACGAGAAAGTAGTATCGGTCTGGCTTCACAATCCCAATGAAGTCTTTAAGTCGTTAACATGGTTTAGAAGAAGAAACCAAAGGTTCAAGGAGAATCCACTCTAGCTTACACAACTAGTTTCGCAATTAAGGTGTGGAGATTAGGTTTCCCAGTTGCTAGAGTTCTCCCTTATATAGTCTTTCAAATCAGGGTTTGCAATCAATGTTAGCTGTGTAACAAATCATTCAATATTCATCGTTAGATGAAAACCTGATTAGATTCAAGCTAATATCTTTCAACCGTTAGATCGAAAACCTAGCTTGTTACACACAAATGAAATGCACGTTTCTAGTTTTGTGTAACCATACCCAAACATGTACATTTGTTGGTACAACAATAGTTAACCAAATGGTTAGCCATATGAGCACTTTCATATCAACCATATTATTCTTCACCATAACTAGTTCAAATGACTCAAATGAACTAGTTAGAGAGTTTTTCAATTGCTTAGATCTCATAGATTATATAAGACATAATCGAAGCAAAAATAATTCGATTCACTCGAATCAATTCATGAACTTTATATCCACGGTTTGCAATTATGCATTCCTTAATTTATATAAGTTTGAGTTCACGAATAATCGTTTTAAGAAACTAATCCACTTAAATATGCATACTGGTACGCGGACTTAAGTAACCGGAATAAGTTTGTTTTCAGTTCACAAACTCCAGCAGAAATTCACGGGATGTGAACTTCCGACAGTGCGCGGACTGGTATGCCTTCTTCAGTTCCGGTTTTCCTGAGCAGTAAAGTACGCATACTTTGGTTCAAGGACTAAGGACTTACACATGTATGAGTTATCACACAATATTTATATCCTTTCAAGGTTATATTCTAAACTCTCATTTCAACCATTGAAACATTCTTAGAGGACGTTATATAGTTGTTGTTCACAAGCCGTTTTTCGTCAAACCTATTTTCAAGTAATTGAAACTAATATGACTTTCGTCGCTTGTAAAGATGAACTTGGCCAAAATGAAAGCTTACCAACACATATTTCGAGAAATAGATAAGCGAGATAAACTCGGCTCAAAATAGCAAATGTGTATATCAAAGTCTATATAGCAAAACGACTTTTGTCTCAAGATAGGAGATAGAGTAGATAGACTTTTGAGTGATAGATAAGTTCAAGTCTCCATATACCTTTTAGTTGATGAAGTTCCACCAGTTCTTTGAGTAGTTCTCCGTCTTTGTATGATGATCTCCATGAAGTCTATAGATCAACTACACTTTCTATCCTAGTCCGAGACTTAGCTAATAGTAGACCAGAAATCAAGACTTATAGTTTTGATAACTAACATTGACAAACATGCTTGAGATAGCAACGCATGCAAGTTCGACCGAGCAGTGCTCTAACAATCTCCCCCTTTGTCAATTTTAATGACAAAACTATCAATACATATGGAATACAAAATAAATAAATAAAATTTTGTAGCTTCTCTTCCATATGCATGATCTCCTTGGTTCTTCAACATTACTCGAAATCTTCGTAACTTCCAAGTACTTCAATGATTCCTAAGGTTATAAGTTTAGCATCATCGTTATTGAAAATACATAGCTATAATAATGAGAAAACAAGAGTTCTCAATCATTATAAAACAATGTCATAGTATTATTACACAACATCAAATTTCAATTGTATCACAACTTCGACAACAATACTATGGTGATATGTATCACTCCCACTTAGTAAATACTCCATCTCACATGGAAACCAGTCCCCCTTATATAATGATCCGAAAACCATATGTATTTGTAGTGTGTACTATTAGAGCATTGCTCGGTCGAACTCGCATGCGTTGCTATCTCAACCATGTTTGTCAATATTAGTGATCAAAACTATAAGTCTTGATTTCTAGTTTACTATAGTTAAGGTCTCGGACTAGGATAGAAAGTGTATTTGAGCTTAAGAACTCCATAGCAATCATCATACAAGACGAAGGACTACTCAAGGAACTGGTGGATCTTCATCGACTAAAAGGTATGTGGAGACTTGAAGTTATCTGTCACTCAAAAGTCTATTTATCTCTTATCTTGAGACAAAAGTCGTTTTTCTATATAGACTTATATTATACACATTTGGTATTTCGAGCCGAGTTTATCTCGCCTATCTGTTTCTCGAAATATGTGTTGGTAAGCTTTCGCTTTAGCCAAGTTCATATTTACCTAGTTACGAAAGTCATGTTATGTTTCAATTACTTTGAAAATTGCTCTGACGAAAAATGGTTTGTGAATGACAACTGTATAACGTCCTCTGAGAATGTTTCAATGATTGAAATGAGAGTTTAGATTATATCACCATTGGAGGATATAAGCATTGTTGTGGAAAAACATATATGTATAAGTCCTTATTCCTTGAACCGAAGTTTGCGAACTTTGTTGATCAAGTGAACCGCAGTAGTGCGTGAGCTAAGTCCGCGAACCCAGTCCGCGAACTGGCGAAGTTCTCAAACCCGAGAATTTCTGCTAGAGTTTGTGAACTCCATCCGGAAACTGAAGTCCGCGACAGTCCGCGAACTTGAGTAGGTTATATCTAAAAACGATGTTTGTGAACTTATTCATATTAACTAAGGAATGCAATTGCAAACCGTGGCTATATAGTTCATGAACCGATTCAAGTGAATCAAATCGTTTTTGGTTCAATTGTGTCTGTGTAGTACATGAGATTTCCTTGCAATTGAAATACTCTCTAACTAGTTCATTTGAGTCATTTGAAGTAGTTATGGTGGAGAAGAATATGGTTGATATGAAAGTGATCATATGGCTAACCATTTGGTTAACTATTGTTGAACCAACTAATGTACAAGTTTGGGTACGGTTACACAAGCCTAGAAACGTGCATTTCAGGTTTTCATCCAATGGTGACAATTCCAATCAGGTTTTCGATCTAACGATTGATAAATATTAGCTTGAATCTAATCAGGTTTTCATCCAACGGTGAATATTGAATGCTTTCTTACCAAGCTAACATTAATTCTAAACCCTGATCTGAAAGACTATATAAGGGAGAACTCTTGCAACTGGGAAACCTAATCCCCATATATTCTGTGTGATACTAGTTGTGCTAAGATAGAGTCGATTCTCCTTTGACCTTTGGTTTCTTCTTCTAAACCAGGTTAACGACTTAAGGACTTCATTGGGATTGTGAAGCTAGACCGATACTACTTTATCGTAATTGTGTGATCTGATCTTGTTTTTTCTATCGTACGAGTTCAATTGTAATAATTGGCTTGAGATTTCTATCTCCGATAGGCAAGATAAAAAGTAATCACAAACATCTTCATCTCATCGTTTGTGATTCCACAATATCTTTTTTCGCTGCGTCAATTAAGACTATTGTGAGGTGATTGATTATACTAGGCTGTTCTTCGGGAATATAAGTCTGGATTATAAATTGGTTCCTGTTCACCTTGATTTATCAAAAGACGAAACAAAACTCGTAGGTATATTCGTGGGAGACGGATTTATCTATTACCTTAGACTTTTCTGTGTGATACGAATTTATTTATTAAAGTATTCGACTTTGGGTTGTAACAACTCTTAGTTGTGGGTTAGATCAGCTAAGGGAATCAAGTACGTAGTATCCTGTTGGGATCAGAGATATAGGAGCATAATTGTAACTTGGATCAGTGTGAGATTGGTTGGGTTCAACTACAGTCCAGGACGAAGTTACTTTGGAGTAGGCTAGTGTCTGTAGCGGCTTAATACAGTGTGTGTTCAATCTGGACTAGGTCCCGGGATTTTTCTGCATTTGCGGTTTCCTCGTTAACAAAATTCTGGTGTCTGTGTTATTTCTTTTCCGCATTATATTTTGTTATATAATTGAAATATCACAAATTGTGCGTTGCTCAATCAATCAGAATATCCGATATTTTGGTTGTTGATTTAAATTGATTGACACTTGGATATTGGTCTTTTTTACTATCCAAGTTATCTCTCTAGTATTTGATAAAGACTCGCAGATTTATATCTGCTTGAGTATATATCAAATCGAGAGATTGAGATATAAACTCTTTGATATACTTTTTATCTAGATTGAGTTTGACTGTCTAGTTAATTCTCTAGAAAGTATATTGGAGTTTGTCCATACAGATTGCTAAGCGTAGTATTGGGTGTAGTTTTTAGACCCCCGCTTTTCCAATTGGTATCAGAGCAGGCAAACACGTTTAAGACCTTACAAGTTTGTGTTTGTAGCGATCAGACTCTATGGACAGAGGTGTTATCTCTGTTAGCGTACCACCAGTCTTCGATGGCTCTAATTACTTATGGTGAAAAATTGATATGCGAGCTTTTCTCCAAGCGCGTGATTTTCAATCATGGGTATATGTTGTTAATGGCTATGATCCTCTCATTGTGGCAGTTGGAAATGTAAACATTCCTAAGAATATTGGTGAATACAGCCCTGCCGAGATACTTGCTACAAAGAAAAATTACGACGGTTTGAATGCTATCATACATGCCATTACCCCAAATATTCAGCACCATGTGTCAAATTGCACTAAGTCTAAAGAAGCTTGGGATATCTTAGAAACCGTTTTCGAAGGAAATACCAGTGAAAAGGAAGCTAGGCTTCAAAACCTTAATTCCGATTGGGAAAACCTTCGTATGGAAGATGAAGAAACATTTGATGAGTTTAATCACAAAGTGTCTGAAATTGTTAATGCATCTTTTGCATTGGGTAAGACTATTCCTGAAAAGGACATTGTGATGAAAATTCTCAGATCGTTGCCATCTAGATACGATTCTAAGAAGCATGCCATCGTTGAGGGAAATAACCTTGATAATCTCTCCAGAAATACGCTGGTTGGGAAGCTTAAGATCTTTGATCACGAACATTCATCCAAATCTAAGGATGTTGCGTTCAAAGCACTAAAGGACACTAAGTTACTTGATAAAAGTAAAAAAGTGTATTTCTCTGGAAATGATCACTTTGAGACAGATTCATCAGATGAAGATCTTGACAAATCAGTCACGATGATCACAAGACAGTTTAGGGATCTTCTGCTGAAGAGAAGTAAACGATTTTCCAGAGATAAGCCTAAGGCATCAGCCAAACCTCATAATCGTGTTCCTCCTAAAAATAGGGATATTGATGAAACTGATGATGAGTATATGCCTCGATGCTTTAAGTGTAAGGGATTTGGTCATTTTGCAAACGAGTGTCCAAATCGTAGAAATACACCGGGAACAAAGGTCTTGCTGCAACTCTTGATGAAATGTCTGACAACTATGAGTCTAATGAAGACGAGAAATCAAGTGTTGCACTTCTTGGTGAAAATATTGATTTTGATAATTGTAGCAATACATACATCAATCTTGATATTCTTTCAGAAGATAATCCAACTAATCTGGAAGATAAAGTTGACCCTTTCTTTGGAAACTATGTTTGTAATGTTTCAGGTTCCACTATGTGCCTAGCTGCATGCACATCTCAAAAGCCTGACTTTTATCCTAGCTTGACGTGTTCTTATTGTTCTCTAAAGGGTCATGAACTTTCAATGTGTTACAAATATAAACACCAACGAAGGCACGCCAACAAACTTCAACGAAGAGCAAATCATTTAGCAAGGAAGCTTAAACTTGCTCAGAAGACCGCTGAGGTATGTAGGATTTTATCTTCGTCTAAGAAGTTAGTTTCCAAGGATAAACCAAGACCATTAGAGAAGAAAGTATGGTCGAGTCGTTTTGATAGACAGAGAACTGTAGATTTCTCACAAGAGGGAAATGGTGGAAAAATTGTTATTCACCACAATACAACTTGATTGTGTTGTTTTTGAAATCTTATCTCATGTGCCTGATCAAAAGAGATAATGATTTTGTAGCTCTCAGGCTTTAGGAAAAGTTTTTTTTCTTAAGTTTTAGGAATTCCCGTCTATCAATAAAGGAGGGTTATTATCGACAATTCCACTCTTCATAGGGTCGTGAGTTGGTCGTGTACGAACCTGTTTAAAGGTTTCGAAATCCTACATTCCTTTTTCCTTGTCTATAACCTATTTTTATCTCAAGACTACTTGTTGAGAAAATTGTGATTTCCTCTCACAAACCCATACGTTTATGGATACTCCAAGCATGATGTCTTCTGATGGAAAAAATGCTAATATGATTGTTAAGCCATCAACCATGAAGGAAAAAGAAAAAATCTCCATTATCCCCAACATTGAAGAGGAAAAGAAGGAATGTGAGGAAGCCAAGAGATGTTCCTTCAAATTCTCAGAAGTTTTCTGATGTTCTTGAAGTGTTAAAGGAGATGCGAAAGGAGATTCAACAAATAAAGGCTTTTGTGTACAAGAATCATGAGATTCAGAAGGCTCTGCTTCGACAACATCAGCCAAGAAGGTTTATTGATATAAACTCCTACCTTAATGAACCTTATGTTCCAATGGTTGTTGACGACAAGGAGTTCGGGAACGATAAAGAATTCTTCAAAGGTCTTATTGCCAAGTAAATCTTGTATTTTTCTTGTTTTTAATTAGAAGAATAACTAAAGATTGAAATAGCCATTATTGTGATTACTCATAGCTGTGTCCAACATTTTCATCTTCATGTTGTTTTTAGGTTTATTTGTTTAAATCCTAAAATTGTTTGGAAGATGATTTTTGCAGTATTAATCTTTATGGTTTTATATATTGCAATATTGTTATGGGATATGTGTGTTTACGTCCGTGAACTTGATTTTCCCATACTTTTTCAAAAGTAAAGTCGTTCATGATTTGATATTCATGTATTGATAAAACAATGAAGGGCTTTTTAATAAAGTAACCACCTTTTTGAACCATATTTAAGAAACTGGCCGTTTTTTTGAATCTTTATATAAACTGGCCGATATTGACATTTTCCATCCCGTTTTTTTCAAAAAACGGATTTAGGTAGTTAACTGGCTACGTGGCAGTTAACCTGCTAGGTAAAAGACGACTTAACCCTCGTCTGAGTTCGTAACCAAACCAGTATCGAGTCAACCTGCTTTTGACTGACAGCAACCACTGCTACTAGCCTGAGAATGTTTGGACATGGGCACATCCATGAAACTCAGCTTTCTTGATGCACCTTCAACTGATTTATCCACACTATTTAGCCTTGGGGATCTTCTAGGGGTGGTTCCCTTACTAACTGTCTTCTTCTTTGGTGTAGTCTTTGGAGTCCCAAACACTGTGTCTTTCATCCCCATCCACAAACATATACATCCATCCTCATTTACAAAAGAATCCTCCCAAAAATTATCAAAATCATCATTGTTTAACAATGGCAGTGGCAGACATTCTTCCTTAAACCAATATAAATTAAACTTCTCTTTAACATCCATAGACAAACCCTTATACACCATATACTTAAGTGTCATCAACTCTGTTTCATCTCTATGGCAATCAGGAAATACCAAAGTCTCATTCTTTGGCTCCGCATATACACTGATATTCCTAAATTTGAACTGACTGCAACACAAATGAAACAAAATCAGATATAAACCTATGAAAACCAAATGAAAACCTAATTAAGCAATATTACACCCAATCACGAAAATTAAACCCCAATTAAACAATAAAAATTTGGTTTCAAATAAACCCTAATTACAAAGGAAAAAAAACAGAAACCCTAAAAATCAATCGATCAATTAAATCAATTAACTATGAATACAATGATTTTCATCATATATTAAGTCACGGGTTTCGTTAATCTTACCTTGATTCAGACTGTTTCAATCCCGGTTTGTACCTCATCTTCACTGTATCACCACTATCTTTGAATCCCTAAATATGTAGAACTTTTCTTCCAAATACACTCTGGTCTTTCACTAACATCTATGTCTTCAGCAAAAACAACTTCAATAACATCAGGACTCTTTTTCTTTTCAAACAGCTTCAATACCTAACCCTAGGAGAAGAGAACGAGGGAGGAAGAGAACGAGGGGGAAAGAGAAAGTGTGGTGCGAGATTACACCACACGCGTCTTTAAATGGGCAAGGGCACAGTCGTAAATTCTCCTACCGAGTTTGACTTATTCAACGCAGCTGACCGATCTGGTGGGCCCGGGTGTCAACTCTAACAGAAAGGCCAGTTTCTAAAAGAATTTAAAAGCTTGGCCGGTTTATTAATTATATGGTTTGAAGCAGGACACTTTATTAATTTTTGATGGAAGATAGGTTAAAAGCAGGACACTTGACTTTTGACAAATACAAAAGTTAAGCCTATTATGTCAATTTTTGATGGAAGATAGGTTAAAATCTTTTGTGTTCAAGGATTATGTCTATTGAATGTCATTGTGCAAATGGTGAGGGAAAATAAAATGAGTCCTTGAGTATTCCACGGTATAAGGTCGATCTCCGATCCACAAAAGATGAAATTGAGTTGCAAATAAGAGTAGAATGAAGCTTAACTGGTGCTGGTGCTAACTTTAGTATCAACTCAAACTCAGAAATCTGTGAAAGAGGTAAACTTGGATTTTTATTTAATTGTGTGAATTTGATTGTGAAATCAAGAGTTTTGAGATGGGTTTTGGTGATCTGATGAATTAGGGTGTTGTTCAGTGCTTAAATTAGAGAAGTCCTGAATTACATGGAATTGGTATTGATGTGAATGATAACAAATATGTATGTGTTGTTGTTGTAGCTGTTGTGGTATGTTGAACTACAGGGAATATGGAGTAGATGTTAATGTTGAGTAGTAATTGAAGTTTGATTCTGACTCCAAAATGCAGTCTAGGGTGACAGTTAGGTGGTGGTGATGTTGGAGTTGCAGAGAATGTGAGTGGCTAGAGATAGGGGCAATGTCGGTGAGTTTGAGATTGTAGAATTGAAGTTTGTTGCGCTGATGTTAATTCAGTTAAGGAATTGGTCTAGCAGTTGTTGGTTTGAAATAGTGAAATTGTATAACATATGGTTTTGTTGAGATGATCTGTAGATAATGGAGTGTACAAGAATCTGAGATTGATTGTAGCATACGCGTCGGTATGTAGTAGTGGCTTTACAGGCCTGTAGGTGGTGATACTACAATCTAGTGAAGTGGTGGTGGTATTTTGATGGATACATTGAATGGGAGAAGATGAGTATATATGAATTGTAATGCAGATAGGAGGTGTTTGGAATTGTCAATTGTAAGCCGGGGTTTGGAGTTGAAGTGTTATGTTGGCAATAGTAGTTATAAAATCACAATGGGTAATATCAATGAGAGCTTGCAGCTACTGCAATTGCAGGTAAGCGAAGTTGTAATTGTAGTTTGAAGTTGCTTTTTAATGAATGAATTGATATTTGTGTTTATTTTGGTAGAATTGAAGTAGGAATGAACATGTAATAAACTTATGTTTCTATATTTAGACCTTTTATTCATCCAAGTCAGATTATCTGACTGATTATGCTCTTAGCTGATTTGACCTAGTACTTCTGACTCTGTCAATCTGACTGAGTTAACTCTCTGAGTTTCCATATCTTGACCCGAGTAGGATCGTTGACCGACTCCTGTTAGACTTATCTGACCATTGACCATGGACTTTGACTTAACGTGGAAACCCTGTAACCGTTAGTTTGACCGTTATAGACCGTTAACTGATCAGTTTGACCAGGCCTTAGTTTATGGAGATGGTTTGTTGGGCTTGGGCTTATAGTTAGTTTTCTATAGAACCAACCTAATTCAATAAGTAAACCTTAGCTATGCTAAAGATAGATAAATAAAAGATGTAGAACCTTAAATGGGCCTAGAATCATTAGAAAGACTTGTATGATTCTTGTGTGAGCCTTTTGGCTAGATTCTTAGACTTCTTGTGTGATTAACAGTTAGCCTATATTAACAACGATTGATTCAAAGGATGAACCAGTGGATCGTGGATCTCAAGGTAGGCGTGGCTTGTCATCAAAAGAGGTGGGAATACATTTGACTCTTTGGTAACTATTATTGTTTTCCTTTACAACGGTTTATGTTTAACAAACTCATGTTTTTCTGTTTGTGCGTTCTATGCATTGTTTAACTTGTTTTATGATAATTCTGTTGATTCTGTTAATCTTTCCATGAAATGGAAAGGACTTGTAAGGTATGTCAATATGAATTTTTATGGGAAATAATAATTTCCACGTGTGGTATATAGGATACGCTCCTTCACATTTATACCTAGAGCTTTTATGATATATTGATCGACAGGTTACGAGTTCGGAATTGTCGACATCCATATTTACGATTAGGTGTTGATTTGCGAGTTCGGGATTGCACAACCATAGTATATATTGTTTGAAGAAGGAGTTTGTCCATATACATGTTTGTTTACTTCTGTGAGGATATGCTCTTTCACATTTATATCTACATGAATTCATATTTTATGCTTATATCGGTCGACAGTTTGCGAGTTCGGAATTGTCGACATCCATATTTACGATTAGGTGTGGATTTGCGAGTTCGGAATTGCACAACCATAGTATACATTGTTTGAAGAAAGAGCTTGCTCATATTCGTGTGTGTGTGTCTCAGTGACTTGGTCACTATTTAATGTCTGGGAAAACATTATTGTTTTTTCTTAATCTTGCTTATGATTACTTAAAAGTTAAATGTTAATTATTCCCACATTCAGTTTTCAGAGACATATCAGAGTTGTGCAGCGAAAGCCACAAGTGTTGACTCCGTTAATTAGTTAACTTCTGCTATGTTTATTATGTTGTTTATTGTATCTCTAAACCAATTGACTATTGTATATGTATCATTTGAGAGAAGTTCATGTATATATATATTCTGAGCGGGGTTAGTTTTGGGACAAGTTTTGTAGCAGATTTCTTAATTGAATGTTTAAGTATTTGAATTAGATTCGAGTGCCTCTTTATTTAGTTAATCTCTTGGATTAGTTAGCTGCTAGCTTAGGGGGAGCTACATTGTTGGTATCGGAGCTCACTATTAGATCTTATTTAGGTGACAATAGGAATAGCCAGTGCCAGTTAGTGAACTAGATTAGTTTAGAACTGGGTTGGGTTGTGAGATAAATCTTAGTCACTAAAAACTATCTACAATTAAAAGAATTATTTGATTGATTGATTTGTTTGTTTGTTGTAATGAAGTAAAAATTGTAGGGTACACCAATAAATTTAGCTGATATGGATTTGAGAATAATTGATCTAAATAGTATGAACATGTACACAATTCAATACTAAAAATAGTGAGATTAGTATTATTTATAAATCTTGGAAGTCACATGTAAACTTGTTAAGCCCCTTGACTTATACGTAGGGTCAATAATTTATAATCACATAAATGTTAATAATATTTTTGGGACTCAATAATAATTGAAAGCGTAGTTAGAATATTAGTTCGATCATCAATGTTGATAATAGTAAGTACAGATAATAAAATTAATAATAATTTCAATAAATTATGTTAGCATTTATCAATTAGTATCATATTAAACTTAATCTAATTAAAATTTTAATAAGGATATATAACGATAAAAACAATAATTATGATTAAATAGCTATGAAATTTATAACGCGTATCTATGATTAAGTTTTGTAAATTAAACTAATAATAAATTAGAGATGTATGTTTTGCATTTAAACTAGATAGTTAATATAATACTTATTAGGCGTTAGACTTAAGAAAGCGAGGATATAGTATATAAATAAAAAGACTCAACTTGTTAGTAATCTTGTACTGAAATTACTTTTAGTCTAGCAAATGATCCAGTAATTCTTTAAAATGAAACAAATATACATGAAATAGTAATACTATTCAAATACTTAGTGTAATATTATAATTAAAAGAAAATAAATTCGTATATTAATATGATACTTTACACTAATAGCAAAATCTAAAGAGTATTAGGATATATTATAATTTTATGCAGACTCAAATTTAGACCATATTAAATTACCAACGCCAATATCTAACAAGATATAGCATACGAATTCAATATGAATAAATAAAATCTATTATATCAATCTTTACGTGAACGCAGAGTTATCTTTAGAAGATTAAGACTTAATGTACAACTGGACTATCAACTTAAGAATAATGAGAATAATAATACAATTAATAATAGTATGCAAATAGTTAGGCTGGTAGTAAATTTATAATGGATAATTTTGGTAAAATTTATATATATATATATGGTATTACAGTGAAGTTAATATTATGAAATATTATAAATTGGCGTAAAATTCGAATTGAGATTATTTAATAAATAAATAAATAAATTTAGATGACTAAATTGCTTAAAATGATGTGAACTATTTATATATTCTACGAAATAAATTATAATACTTACACCAATTACGATAAAATTCTAGAGACTATATATTTTAATAAATTAATAATTAGTTAATCCAGCACTGGGGAATAGTGAAGGTTGTGTTTTCTCTGTTCGTAGGAAGGCATTGTTGGGCTTGGCCAACCTTGACAGGGCAACTGCATTCAGAGATGACCGATCATAGAAGTTTAGTATAACTCTTTAAGAAACCGATGGATATAATTTCACTTAGAAAGATTCGTAGGATTCTTCCTTAAAGTGATAGACAAATATCTTATAAAATAGAAATTAGTTAAGAAACTTAGACTTCCCTATTTGATAGAATTTAAATCGGTGTAGTTGAACGTAGAGCTACAAATTTTAGTTGTAGAGAGACATATAGGTTTATGGTTTGTTTCATGTTGTTTTGCGCTTATACAAGAGATGGTATTATTTCTATAAGGTGGGGAGTTTTTGAAGATCAGAAGAATGATTTGATTTTCGAGGAAGAAAATGATATAAGGTGGGGAGAATGTAAGGACTCTCAATCTCGTCAACGCTATTAGACTAGTCAAGAGACCTATTAGCTGATAATAACTCGATTAGTTTAACATGAATATTAATTAATAGGAATTAATCTAACAACGATTTAGATACAAACCTATCACCGTTGGATAGATCTTGAAAAGTTACGCAGAATGGAGTACTCGAACGTGTCATTTAGATACCGGATGAAGAAGATTTTATTAGATTAGTAAGAGGGAAAAAATAGTCATTTTTTGAGATTAACCGACCATGCTTCCCTTAACGTTTGGGAGGGTGCACTTATCGTGGGCCGTTAGCCTTATCACCAAAATGTGTCGAGAGAAGATAAACTCAATTTCTCCTTCTTCTTCTTTCTTATTCCTCATTCTTTTTCTTTCTTTCTGTTTCTTCTTCTTCTCTATTTTTCTTCTGTCGATGATGAGAGGTGAGTTTGAGATTCAGTTCGAGAGAAATAATTATTGAGGGAGAGCATATTAAGTATAACTTGCTGTTGATGTTGATATCGCTTGAGCTGAGGAGAAGATGGGGTTGACGCTGTTGTAGTTGAAGTTAGGGTTTTGAGATTAATTTGGAGTTCATCTGTAAATTGATGGGTTAATCGGGTTGTTAATGGATGAAGATTAAAAGGGTTGATGTTAATTGAAGTTGTTTTGAAGAAGAAGCATATAAGTAGGGTTTGAATGGAAATTCATATGAAGAACTGGAAGATGAAATCCAGGGTTTAAGTGACGAATTAAAGATGGGTATTTGACGGATTTGAAGTATTGAAGTTGGTTCAGTGAAGAATCGAAGAATTAGGGTTTCTGTTCTTCAAGAAATATAAATTGAGGTTTGTTAAGAAGGATTCAGGAAACATCAAAAGATGAAATTGAGTTGCGGATAAGAGTATAATGAAGCTTAACTGGTGGTGGTGCTAACTTTGGTATCAACTCAAACTCAGAAATCTGTGAAAGAGCTAAACTTGGATTTTTATTTAATTGTGTGAATTTGATTGTGAAATCAAGAGTTTTGAGATGGGTTTTGGTGATCTGATGGATTAGGGTGTTGTTTAGTGCTTAAATTAGAGAAGTCCTGAATTACATGGAATTGGTATTGATGTGAATGATAACAAATATGTATGTGTTGATGTTGTAGCTGTTGTGGTATGTTGAAATACAGGAAACATGAAGTAGATGTTAATGTTGAGTAGTAATTGAAATTTGATTCTGACTCACAAATGGAGTCTGGGGTGACAGTTAGGTGGTGGTGATGTTGGAGTTGCAGAGAATGTGAGTGGCTAGAGATAGGGGCAATGTCTGTGTGTTTGAGATTGTAGAAATGGATTTTGTTGCGCTGATGTTAATTCAGTTACGGAAACGGTCTATCAGTTGTTAGTTTGAAATAGTGAAATTGTATAACATATGGTTTTGTTGAGATGATCTGTAGATAATGGAGTGTACAAGAATCTGAGATTGATTGTAGCATACGCGTCGGTATGTAATAGTGTCTTTACAGGCCTGTAGGTGGTGATACTACAATCTGGTGAAGTGGTGGTGGTATGTTGATGGATACAAGGAATGAGAGAAGATGAGTATATCTTAATTGTAATGCAGATAGGAGGTGTAAGTGGAATTTTCAATTGTAAGCCGGGGTTTGGAGTTGAAGTGTTATGTTGGCAATAGTAGTTATAGAATCACAGTGGGTAATCTCAATGAGAGCTTGCAGCTATTGCAATTGCAGGTAAGCGAAGTTGTAATTGTAGTTTGAAGTTGCTTTTAAATGAATGAAATGATATTTATGTTTATTTAGGTAGAATTGAAGTAGGAATGAACATGTTATAAACTTATGTTTCTATATTTATACCTATTAGTCATCCCAGTCAGATTATCTGACTGATTATGCTCTTAGCTGATTTGACCTAGTACTTCTGACTCTGTCAATCTGACTGAGTTAACTCTCTGAGTTTCCATATCTTGACCCGAGTCGGATCGTTGACCGACTCCTGTTTGACTTATCTGACCATTGACCCTGGACTTTGACTTGACGTGGACTATTAGTTGAACCTTGTGACCGTTAGTTTGACCGTTGTAGACCGTTAACTGATCAGTTTGACCAGGACTTAGTTTATGGAGATGGTTTGTTGGGCTTGGGCTTATACTTAGTTTTCTATTTTGATGTACTGGACCTTTATGGTCTAATTTAGCTTTCATTCCCTTCTACAAAGTTGTAAATACTCATAAGACTTAGATAATGGACTATAGAACCAACCTAATTTAATTAGTAAACCTTAGCTATGCTAAAGATAGATAAATAAAAGATGTAGAACCTTAAATGGGCCTAGAATAATTAGAAAGACTTGTATGATTCTTGTGTGAGCCTTTTGGCTAGATTCTTAGACTTCTTGTGTGATTAACAATTAGTCTATATTAACAACGATCGATTCAAAGGATGAACCAGTGGATCGTGGATCTCAAGGTAGGCGTGGCTTGTCATCAAAAGAGGTGGGAATACATTTGACTCTTTGGTAACCATTATTGTTTTCCTTTACAACAGTTTATGTTTAACAAACTCATGTTTTTCTGTTTGTGCGTTCTATGCATTGTTTAACTACTTTTACGATAATTCTGTTGATTCTGTTAATCTTTCCATGAAATGGAAAGGAATTGTAAGGTATGTCATTATGAATTGCTATGGGAAATAAGAATTTCCACGTGTGGTATATAGGATACGCTCCTTCACATTTATACCTAGAGCTTTTATGATATATTGATCGATAGTTTGCGAGTTCGGAATTGTCGACATCCATATTTACGATTAGGTGTGGATTTGCGAGTTCGGAATTGCACAACCATAGTATACATTGTTTGAAGAAGGAGTTTTTCCATATACATGTTTGTTTACTTCTGTGAGGATATGCTCTTTCACATTTATATCTACATGAATTCAGCTTTTATGCTTATACCGGTCGAAAGTTTGCGAATCCGGAATTGTCGACATCCATATTTACGATTAGGTGTGGATTTGCGAGTTCGGAATTGCACAACCATTGAAGAAAGAGCTTGTCCATATTCGTGTTTGTGTGTCTCAGTGACTTGGTCACTATTTAATGTCTGGGAAAACATTATTGTTTTTTCTTAATCTTGCTTATGATTACTTAGAAGTTAAATGTTAATTATTCCCACATTCAGTTTTCAGAGACAGATCAGAGTTGTGCAGCGAAAGCCACAAGTTTTGACTCCGTTAATTAGTTAACTTCTGCTATGTTTATTATGTTGTTTATTGTATCTATAAACCAATTGACTATTGTATATGTATCATTTGAGAGAAGTTCATGTATATATATATTCTGAGCGGGGTTAGTTTTGAGACAAGTTTTGTAGCAGATTTCTTAATTGAATGTTTAAGTATTTGAATTAGATTCGAGTGCCTCTTTATTTAGTTAATCTCTTGGATTAGTCAGCTGCTAGCTTAGAGGGAGCTACATTGTTGGTATCAGAGCTCAATATTAGATCTTATATGGGTGACAATAGGAATAGCCAGTGCCAGTTAGTGAACTAGATTAGTTTAGAACTGGGTTGGGTTGTGAGATAAATCTTAATCACTAAAAATTATCTACAATTAAAAGAATTATTTGATTGATTGATTTGTTTGTTTGTAATGAAGTAAAAATTGTAGGGTACACCAATAGATTTAGCTGATATGGATTTGAGAATAATTGATCTAAATAGTATGAACAGGTACACAATTCAATACTAAAAATAGTGAGATTCGTATTATTTATAAATCTTGGAAGTCACATATGAACTTGTTAAGCACCTTGACTTATACGTAGGGTCAATAATTTATAATCATATAAAAGTTAATAATATTTTTGGGACTCAATAATAATTGAAAGCGTAGTTAGAATATTAGTTCGATCATCAATGTTAATAATAGTAAGTACAGATAATAAAAGTAATAATAATTTCAATAAATTATGTTAGCATTTATCAATTAGTATCATATTAAACTTAATCTAATTAAAATTTTAATAAGGATATATAACGATAAAAACAATAATTATGATTAAATAGCTATGAAATATTAATAACGCGTATCTATGATTAAGTTTTGTAAATTAAACTAATAACAAATTAGAGATGTATGTTTGCATTTAAACTAGAGTTAATATAATACTTATTAGGCGTTAGAGTTAAGAAAGCGAGGATATAGTATATAATAAAAAGACTCAACTTGTTAGTAATCTTGTACTGAAATTACTTTTAATCTAGCAAATGATCCAGTAATTCTTTAAAATGAAACAAATACATAAAATAGTAATAATACTGTTCAGATACTTAGTGTAATATTATAATTAAAAGAAAATAAATTCGTATATTAATATGATACTTTACACTAATAGAAAAATCTAAAGAGTATTAGGATATATTATAATTTTATGCAGACTCAAATTTAGACCATATTAAATTACCAACGCCAATATCTAACAAGATATAGCATACGGATTCAATATGAATAAATAAAATCTATTATATCAATCTTTACGTGAACGTAGAGTTATGTTTAGAAGATTAAGGCTTAGTGTACAACTGGACTATCAACTTAAGAATAATGAGAATAATAATACAATTAATAATAGTATGCAAATAGTTAGGCTGGTAGTAAATTTATAATGGATAATTTTGGAAAAATTTATATATATATATATATATGGTATTACAGTGAAGTTAAAATTATGAAATATTATAAATTGGCGTAAAATTCGAATTGAGATTATTTAATAAATAAATAAATTTAGATGACTAAATTGCTTAAAATGATGTGAACTATTTATATATTTTACGAAATAAATTATAATACTTACACCAATTACGATAAAATTTTAGAGACTACATATTTTAATAAATTAATAATTAGTTAATCCAGCACTGGGGAATAGTGAAGGTTGTGTTTTTTCTGTTCGTAGGAAGGCATTGTTGGGCTTGGCCAACCTTAACAGGGCAACTGCATTCAGAGATGACCGATCATAGAAGTTTAGTATAACTCTTTAAGAAACCGATGGATATAATTTCACTTAGAAAGATTCGTAGGATTCTTCCTTAAAGTGATAGACAAATATCTTATAAAATAGAAATTAGTTAAGAAACTTAGACTTCCCTATTTGATAGAATTTAAATCGGTGTAGTTGAACGTAGAGCTACAAATTTTAGTTGTAGAGAGACATATAGGTTTATGGTTTGTTTCATGTTGTTTTGCGCTTATACAAGAGATGGTATTATTTCTATAAGGTGGGGAGTTTTTGAAGATCAGAAGAATGATTTGATTTTCGAGGAAGAAAATGATATAAGGTGGGGAGAATGTAAGGACTCTCAATCTCGTCAACGCTATTAGACTAGTCAAGAGACCTATTAGCTGATAATAACTCGATTAGTTTAACATGAATGTTAATTAATAGGAATTAATCTAACAACGATTTAGATACAAACCTATCACCGTTGGATAGATCTCAAAAAGTTACGCAGAATGGAGTACTCGAACGTGTCATTTAGATACCGGATGAAGAAGATTTTATTAGATTAGTAAGAGGGCAAAAATAGTCATTTTTGGAGATTAACCGACCAGGCTTCCCTTAACGTTTGGGAGGGTGTATTTATCGTGGGACGTTTGCCTTATCACCAAAACGTGTCGAGAGAAGATAAACTCGATTTCTCCTTCTTCTTCTTTCTTATTCCTCATTCTTTTTTTTTTCTTTCTGTTTCTTCTTCTCTTTCATTTTTTCTTCTTCTCTATTTTTCTTCTGTCAATGATGAGAGGTGAGTTTGAGATTCAGTTCGATAAAAATAATTATTGACGGAGAGCATATTAAGTATAACTTGTTGTTGATGTTGAGATCGCTTGAGCTGAGGAGAAGATGGGGTTGACGCTGTTGTAGTTGAAGTTAGAGTTTTGAGATTAATTTGGAGTTCACTTGTAAATTGATGGGCTAATCGGGTTGTTAATGGATGAAGATTAAGAGGGTTGATGTTAATTGAAGTTGTTTTGAAGAAGAAGCATATAAGTAGGGTTTGAGTGAAAATTCATATGAAGAACTGGAAGATGAAATCCAGGGTTTAAGTGACGAATTAAAGATGGGTATTTGATGGATTTGAAGTATTGAAGTTGGTTCAGTGAAGAATCGAAGAATTAGGGTTTCTGTTCTTCAAGAAATAAAAATTGGGGTTTGTTAAGAAGGATTCAGGAAACATCAAAAGATAAAATTGAGTTGCAGATAAGAGTATAATGAAGCTTAACTGGTGGTGATGCTAACTTTGGTATCAACTCAAACTCAGAAATCTGTGAAAGAGGTAAACTTGGGTTTTTATTTAATTGTGTGAATTTGATTGTGAAATCAAGAGTTTTGAGATGGGTTTTGGTGATCTGATGAATTAGGTTGTTGTTTAGTGCTAAATTAGAGAAGTCCTGAATTACATGGAATTGGTATTGATGTGAATGATAAAAAATATGTATGTGTTGATGTTGTACCTGCTATGGTATGTTGAACTACAGGGAACATGAAGTAGATGTTAATGTTGAGTAGTAATTGAAGTTTGATTCTGACTCACAAATGGAGTCTGGGGTGACAGTTAGGTGGTGGTGATGTCGGAGTTGCAGAGAATGTGAGTGGCTAGAGATAGGGGCAATGTCTGTGTGTTTGAGATTGTAGAAATGGATTTTGTTGCGCTGATGTTAATTCAGTTAGGGAATCGGTCTAGCAGTTGTTGGTTTGAAATAGTGAAATTGTATAACATATGGTTTTGTTGAGCTGATCTGTAGATAATGGAGTGTACAAGAATATGAGATTGATTGTAGCATACGCGTCGGTATGTAGTAGTGGCTTTACAGGCCTGTAGGTGGTGGTGGTATGTTGATGGATACAAGGAATGGGAGAAGATGAGTATATCTTAATTGTAATGTAGATGGGAAGTGTAAGTGGAATTGTCAATTGTAAGCCGGGGTTTGGAGTTCAAGTGTTATGTTGGCAATAGTAGTTATAGAATCACAGTGGGTAAACTCAATGAGAGCTTGCAGCTATTGCAATTGCAGGTAAGCGAAGTTATAATTGTAGTTTGAAGTTGCTTTTAAATGAATGAATTGATATTTGTGTTTATTTTGGTAGAATTGAAGTAGGAATGAACATGTTATAAACTTATGTTTCTATATTTAGACCTATTAGTCATCCCAGTCAGATTATCTGACTGATTATGCTCTTAGCTGATTTGACCTAGTACTTTTGACTCTGTCAATCTGACTGAGTTAACTCTCTGAGTTTCCATATCTGGACCCGAGTCGGATCGTTGAACGACTCCTGTTTGACTTATATGACCATTGACCCTGGACTTTGACTTGACGTGGACTATTAGTTGAACCCTGTGACCGTTAGTTTGACCGTTGTAGACCGTTAACTGATCAGTTTGACCAGGCCTTAGTTTATGGAGATGGTTTGTTGGGATTGGGCTTATACTTAGTTTTCTATTTTGATGTATTGGACCTTTATGGTCTAATTTAGCTTTCATTCCCTTCTACAAAGTTGTAAATACTCATAAGACTTAGATAATGGACTATAGAACCAACCTAATTCAATTAGTAAACCTTAGCTATGCTAAAGATAGATAAATAAAATATGTAGAACCTTAAATGGTCTAGAATCATTAGAAAGACTTGTATGATTCTTGTGTGAGCCTTTTGGCTAGATTCTTAGACTTCTTGTGTGATTAACAGTTAGTCTATATTAACAACGATCGATTCAAAGGATGAACCAGTGGATCGTGGATCTCAAGGTAGGCGTGGCTTGTCATCAAAAGAGGTGGGAATACATTTGACTCTTTGGTAACCATTATTGTTTTCCTTTACAACAGTGTATGTTTAACAAACTCATGTTTTTCTGTTTGTGCGTTCTATGCATTGTTTAACTTGATTTACGATAATTCTGTTGATTCTGTTATTCTTTCCATGAATTGGAAAGGACTTGTAAGGTATGTCAATATGAATTGTGATGGGAAATGAATTTCCACGTGTGGTATATAGGATACGCTCATTCACATTTATATCTAGAGATTTTATGATATACTGGTCGACAGTTTGCGAGTTCGGAATTGTCGACATCCATATTTACGATTAGGTGTGGATTTGCGAGTTTGGAATTGCACAACCATAGTATACATTGTTTGAAGAAGGAGTTTGTCCACATACATGTTTGTTTACTTCTGTTAGGATATGCTCTTTTGCATTTATATCTACATGAATTCAGCTTGTATGCTTATATCGGTCGATAGTTTGCGAGTTCGGAATTGTCGACATCCATATTTACGATTAGGTGTGGATTTGCGAGTTTAGAATTGCCCAACCATAGTATACATTGTTTGAAGAAAGAGCTTGTCCATATTCGTGTTTGTGTGTCTCAGTGACTTGGTCACTATTTAATGTCTGGGAAAACATTATTGTTTTTTCTTAATCTTGCTTATGATTACTTAGAAGTTAAATGTTAATTATTCCCACATTCAGTTTTCAGAGACAGATCAGAGTTGTGAAGCGAAATCCACAAGTGTTGACTCCGTTAATTAGTTAACTTCTGCTATGTTTATTATGTTGTTTATTGTATCTGTAAACCAATCAACTATTGTATATGTATCATTTGAGAGAAGTTCATGTATATATATATATTCCGAGCGGGGTTAGTTTTGGGATAAGTTTTGTAGCAGATTTCTTAATTGAATGTTTAAGTATTTGAATTAGATTCGTAGTGCCTCTTTATTTAGTTAATATCTTGGATTAGTCAGCTGCTAGCTTAGGGGGCGCTACAAGATCAGCTAAGGGAATCAAGTGCGCAGTATCCTGCTGGGATCAAAGGCGTAGGGAGTACAACTGTACCTTGGATCAGTGGGAGACTGATTGGGGTTCAACTACAATCCAGTCCGAAGTTAGATTGGAGTAGGCTAATGTCTGTAGCGGCTTAATACAGTGTGTGTTCAATCTGGACTAGGTCCCAGGGTTTTTCTGCATTTGCGGTTTCCTCGTTAATAAAATTTCTGGTATCTGTGTTATTTCAGTTTCCGCATTATATTGTTTTATCTTTATAATTTAAATAATACAGGTTGTGTGTTAGATCATCAATTAGAGTAATCCAACCTTTGGTTGTTGATTGTTATTGAATGATCCTTGGATATTGGTCTTTGGTACCATCCAAGTTATTCCTTGTGTTTGATTAAAGACTCGCTGATTTCTATTAGCTCGAGTAAATCAAAACAAGAGAGAGATATTAACTCCTTGAGATACCTTTACCTAGATTGAGTCTGACTGTCTAGTTGATTCTCTAGAAAGTATTTCGAAGTTAGTCCATACAAATTTCTAAGAGAAATATTGGGTGGTGTTGTTAGACCCCCACTTTTTCAATTGGTATCAGAGCAGGCAAACACGTTTAAGACCTTACAAGTCTGTGTTTGTAGCGATCTGACTTTATGGACGATAAGTACATCTCTGATAACGCAACACCAGTTCAGAGCCACTCATGTGAGTCTCAAAGGGGTGAAACTTCTGAGAAAAACTCAAGAACTTGTCCATTAACTGAATCTACTTTCGACTGGAAAAAATCTCTTGAGGACAATTGGATGATAGTGATTCATAAGAAGGACAAAGTATTGATGAGGAAGTCTCTCAATATATCAAGCTGTTTGATCGTGCCTTGAAAGAAAAGAAGTCAACAACCTGCTTGAGTAAATACATGGGTCCTCTCTGTCAAGAAAACAGAAAGTTGAGAAAACTCTTTAAAGGATACAATGGTGAATATAAACTCTTACAATCTATCGTTAAAGATCGTGAAGAAGATGTACGCACAAAAAAAATCTGAATGTGATAATGTTTTTCGAAATCTCTTAGTGTTTAAAGAAAGACTTGAAGAAACTGAAGAAAGATATGACTCTCAACAGAAACGTTTTTGCGACAAAGAGCGCAGTCTTCTCACCAAAGAAAAATCCTTGGAGACTGAGCTTGCAGCTGCTCTTAATAAAGTAAAATCACTGGAAAAGAGTCTGAGTAGATTGAATTCTAGCTCTATAAAATTATCTTCTATGCTTGGAGCATGTAAAGAACACCGTGATATACGTGGTCTGGGATATAAAGGAATAGACGCTCCAAAAACTAGTAAGATCAACTTTGTTAAAGCTAGTGGTGATTCTCCATGTGAAAAACCTTTAGCAACTTGAAATGGTCCCAAAACAAGGATCCTTCTCCTTCTAAATCTGCTCACAAGAGAACGGTTAAATATAATTCCATTAACTGCTATTACTGCGGGAATAAAGGACATTCTGAGCAAAGATATCGTTATCGGTTGAGGAATGAAAAGCTTCATAACATTCTTACTTGGATGTCTAAAGAAGTCATTAAACCGGTTTCACACATTGTTGGAAAATGCACTTTAAACACTCAAGGAATGTACTGTGATAAGTCCTTCCTTAGTTGTGTGTTCAAAACAAAAAATGCCTACAATGGAAGAAGGAAGAATGGCAAAAGGGTGACTAACCCTGCCAAGAGAAAAAGGCATAGGAGAAAGAAAGAAAAGTTGAGTTCCTCATCTCTCCCTGAAGAAAGCTGCAAATCCAAGACTTCCGTTCCAGATTTCTTACATATCAACAATCGAGTCTCAGATCTAAAAATCAGTGTAAACAGACTCAAACGGAGCATCAAGAAAACATGGAAACAGTTGACTCATGTAATCCTAACCCTTTCCTTGATAATACTTCTTCAGCTATGAGGAGTAATGTCTCTCTAAATACCCTTGATAAAGGAAAAGAAGAAGTTAATATTGATGAGCAAGATGATCATCTTAATACACCATGATTGCTTGAAGTTGCATCCCTCTTTTATGTAAAAGGTGGATGCTCTTTGTTCTCAAGATGACTCATCTTGGGAAAGATGTCGGGATTGTATTAAATCCATTGTGAAGTTTTTTTTCTTAAAAATAAATAAATAAAAATATTTTGGTCCTCGTGTTCCTTCATCCCTTCTCCGAATGTCTGTTTCTCGGCAATTCTTTGAATAATTTTGCTTCTCCTTTCCCCGGGTCTCACATGTGTGATTGACCAAGTACACATACCGAACCCATACGAACGTCATTGTTCCTAGGGTTTCTTGGAACACCTTATAAATACAGTGTTCCATAAGGTCAAAAGATTCTACTGGACTCTTTTTGTACACAATGGATGGAAGCAACAAGGTTGATGAAGTTGAGAAGGACAATATTCTTGAGTTGAATGTTGTTTCTATAACTTGCTTTCATGTTGTTGATCATGAAAACAAACTACCAGTTCAGATGTCATCACAACTGGTAGGAAATCTTCTTCGAGACTTTGAAGTAGTACGTGAACAACTCGGAATTGCAACAAGGAATCTTGATTTTCTGAAGAAAAAAATTGAAGAAGGCAACTGATGAGCTCGTCCATGTTCAATCTCTAGTTGCTGGAAGAGTTTAGAGTGTTTTAATCATGGTCTTGTTTTAGTTGCCTAGTATGTCTTCTTTTTGGTTTAGTTGGAAGAATAACTAGTGCCTTGAATAGCAATGATTGTGACTACACATAGCTATTATTTTCATCTTCTTGTTTCTTTAGGTTTATTGGTTTAAATTCTAAAAATATTTGGAGGATGATGGTTTGCAATATTTAATCTTTATGATTTGTTATATTGCAATTTGTTATGGGATATTGGTGTTTACGTCCGTGAACTATGTTGTCCCATATTTTGTCAAAAGTAAAGTCATTCATGATCGGTATTCATGTATTGATTTAAGGATGAATAGACTTTTGATATATACAAAAGTTAAGCCTATATTGTCAACTCTTTGATGGAAGATATGTTAAAATCTTTTGTGTTCAGGGATTATGTCTATTAAATATTGTTATGAAAATAGTGATTGAAAATAGAATGAATCCTTGTGTATTCCGCAGTATTGATCTTCACTGATCCATATTTTATGTAATAATGTGAGGCTCCGTAATGTGTTTTATGTTGAGCACGATACAACCAAATTGATTAATTTTTGATTAGCTTTGTTGGTTGTTCCGTAAGGTACTTTATGTTGAGCATTCTTGAACTAAATTAATCATCTTGTTTGGTTATTTAGTTATTGCTTCATAAGTCTTTTTATGTCGAGCAAAACAAATGACAATTAAAAAATTGATTGCTTTTGTAATTAATTTGGTTGTGTATTCCAATTAGATTAATTATGGGTTCTCTTTTAATTAATCTAGTTGAGTATTTTCATACTCTGTTAGATTCCTCTTATGTTGAGTATATGAACGACTATCCTATTCATTTTCTAATGGTTATGTTAGTCCTATGTTCCGTAAGTTCTCTTATGTCAAGCATAATCAATTAAGTTGATCACTTTTGTGTTTAATTTGATTGCGTATTTGGATTAAATTAATCATGGGTTTACTTGTGATTAATTTGATTGAGTTTTCGGATATAGAAAATCATTCTCATGGTTGTTGGTGTCCAATAAAAATCCTTCTTTTCTTTTGAAATTAAGGTCACCTTGTTGTTACCTTGGGAATGACATCAAATGGGGGAGAGTTCTTTTGAACTTGTGCTTAATGGTGATATCTTGAGGGGTGTGCGGATGTGGAATTTTAAAGGGGTTATCTTGTATCTTTAAACTCCTTGATGAATGCTATTAGCTTCAGCTATATGATTGCATCTAAATTAGATGGTACGTATTTTCTTTTAGTCATGAAATGTCTCTTACGGAAATTTCATTATGATCCCGTTCTTGTACCTTTGCCAATTTTATTGACAAAAGGGGGGAGAATTAATATGTAGTTCACACTACAAATACATATGGTTTTCGGATCATTGTGTAAGGGGGGAATGGTTTTCATGTGAGATGGAGTATTGACTAAGGGGGAGTGATACATATCACCATAGTACTATTGTTGAAGTTGTGATACAATTGGACTTTGACACTGTGTAATAATACTATGACACTGTATAACAATGATCGAGACCGATGTTTTATCATTGTTATAGCTACGGATCTTCAACAACGGTGATGCTAAACTTACAACCTTTGGGATCATTGAAGTACTTAAAAGTGACGAATATTTCGAGGAATGTTGAAGATTAGACATGTTGAATAGGAGCTACTAAAGTTTCTTTATCTTTTTTGTATTCCATATGTATTGATAGTTTTGTCACTAAAATTGACAAAGGGGGAGATTGTTAGAGCATTGCTCGGTCGAATTCGCATGCAGTTGCTATTTCAAGCATGTTTGTGAATGTTAGTGATCAAAACTATAAGTCTTGATTTCTAGTCTACTATAGCTAAGTCTCTGACTAGGATAAAAAGTGTAGTTGAGCTCAAGGACTTCACGGAGATTCATCATACAAGAAGAAGAACTACTCAAGGAACTGGTGTAACTTCTCGACAAAAAGGTATGTGAAGACTTGAACTTATCTGTCACTCAAAAGTCTATCTAATCTATCTCCTACTTCTTGAGACAAAAAGTCGTATGCTATATATAGACTTAGATTATATACATTTGGTATTTCAAGCCGAGTATACCTCGCCTATCTATATCTCGAAATATGTGTTGGTAAGGGTTTCGCTTCGACCATGTTTATCTTTACCTAGTGACGTAAGTCATGATATGTTTGAATCAATTTGAAAATTGCTTTGACGAGAAATGATGTAACAACTATATAACGTCCTATAAGAATGTTTCAATGGTTGGAACGAGAGTTTATATTACATAACCGATGATGGACATAAGTATTGTTGTGGAAACACATATGTGCATAAGTCCTATCCCTTGAACCAAAGTTTGCGAACTTTGTTGATCAAGAGAAATCGGAAGAATGGCTTGTTGCCAAGTCCGCGAACTGCAGAACTTCTCATCCCGAGAAATTCTGCTGGAGTTGACAAACTTGTTGAGTGAGTACAAGTCCGCGAACCGGCGGAAAGTCTTTGCCGAGATTTTGTGCTGGAGTTTGTGAACTCTGCTCGGTTGCTTAAGTCCGCGAACCTAATGTGCGAACTTAAGAAGGTTATATATCTGAAGATGATTTCTGAACTTAAACTTATAAAGACTAAGGATTGCAATTTAAAACCGTGGATATAAAGTTCATGAACCGATTCGAGTGAATCAAATCATCTTTGCTTCAATTATGTCTTTTGTAGTACATAAGATTTACTTGCAATTGGACAACTCTCTAACTAGTTCATTTGAGTCATTTGAACTAGTTATGGTGAAGAAGAATATGGTTGGTATGAAATGCTCATATGGATAACCTTTTGGTTAACTATTGTTGAACCAACAATGTACACGTTTGGGTACGGTTAAAAAACCTAGAAGCGTGCATTTCATTTGTGTATAACAAGCTAAGTTTTCGATCTAACGGTTGAGAAATATTAGCTTGAATCTAAATCAGTTTTTCATCTAACGGTGGATATTGTTTGCTTTGTGACCAGGGTGAAACCCTGATTTTAAAGACTATATAAAGGGACATCTAGCAATTCTGCAAAACTAATCCCCACATCTCACTGTGATACTAGTTTGCGTGCTAGAGTCGTTTCTCCTTTAACCTTTGGTTTTCTTCTTCTAAAACCAGGTTAACGACTTAAAGAGTTCATTGGGATTGTGAAGCCATACCGATACTACTTTTATCGTAGTTGTATGATCTGATCTTGCATCTTATATCGTACGAGTACAATCAGATTAATTGGTTTGAGATTAATATCTCTGATAGGCAAGATATAAAAATTAGTCACAAACATCTTCGTCTCATTGTTTGTGATTCTGCAACATCTTGTTTCGCTACCATACGATTAAGATTGTTGTGAGGTGATTGATTTATCTAAGCTGTTCTTCGGGAATATAAGACCGAATTATCAATTGGTTCCTGTTCACCTTGATTATTATCAAAAGACGGAACAAAAACTTTAGGGTTTTTCTGTGGGAGACAGATTGATCATTAGATATACTTTTCTGTGTGAGATAGATTTGTTTATTGTTAAAGCCTGCGATTTTGGGTCGTAGCAACTCTTAGTTGTGGGTGAGATCAGCTAAGGGAATCAAGTGCGCAGTATCCTGCTGGGATTAGGGAGTACAACTGTACCTTGGATCCGTGGGAGACTGACTGGGGTTCAACTACAGTCCAGTCCGAAGTTAGCTTGGAGTAGGCTAGTGTCTGTAGCGGCTTAATACAATGTGTGTTCAATCTGGACTAGGTCCCGGGGTTTTTCTACATTTGTGGTTTCCTCGTTAACAAAATTTCTGGTGTCTGTGTTATTTCAGTTTCCGCATTATATTGTTTTATCTTTATAATTGAAATAATACAGGTTGTGCATTAGATCATCAATTAGAGTAATCCAACCTTTGGTTGTTGATTGTTATTGATTGATCCTTGGATATTGGTCTTTGGTACCATCCAAGTTATTCCTTGTGTTTGATTAAAGATTCACTGATTTCTATTAGCTCGAGTAAATCAAAACAAGAGAGAGATATTAACTTCTTGAGATACTTTTACCTAGATTTAGTCTGACTGTCTAGTTGATTCTCTAGAAAGTATTTCGGAGTTAGTCCATACAGATTGCTAAGCGAAATATTGGGTGGTGTTGTTAGACCCCCCACTTCTTCAGATGGAGTATTGACTAAGGGGGAGTGACATATCACCATAGTATTGTTGTTAAAGTTGTGATACAATTGAACTTTGACGATGTGTAATGATACTATGACACTGTATAAAAATGATTGAGAACCCTTGTTTTCTCATTGTTATAGCTACAGATTTTCAACAAGGATGATGCTAAACTTACAACGTTTGGGATCATTTGAGTACTTGGAAGTGACGAACATTTCGAGTAATGTTGAAGATTAGGCATGTGGAGTAGGAGATACTAAAGTTTCTTTATCTTTTTTGTATTCCATATGTATTGATAGTTTTGTCACTAAAATTGACAAAAGGGGAGATTGTTAGAGCATTGCTCGTTCGAACTCGCATGCGTTGCTATCTCAAGCATGTTTGTCAATGTTAATGATCAAAACTATAAGTCTTGATTTCTAGTCTACTATAGATAAGGTCTCGGACTAGGATAAAAAGTGTAGTTGAGCTCAATAACTCCATGGCAATCATCATACAAGACGAAGGACTACTCAATGAACTGGTGGATCTTCATCGACTAAAAGGTATGTGGAGACTTAAACTTATCTATCACTCAAAAGTCTATTTATCTCCTATCTTGAGACAAAAGTCGTTTTGCTATATAGACTTAGATTATACACATTTGGTATTTCGAGCCAAGTCTCGCCTATCTATTTCTCGAAATATGTGTTGGTAAGCTTTCGCTTAGCCAAGTTCATCTTTACCTAGTGACGTAAGTCATGTTATGTTTCAATCACTTTGAAAATTGCTCTGACGAAAAATGGTTTGTGAATAACAACTATATAACGTCCTCTGAGAATGTTTCAATGATTGAAATAAGAGTTTAAATTATATATCCATTGGAGGATATAAGCATTATTGTGGAAACACATATATGTCTAAGTCTTTATTCCTTGAACCGAAGTTTGCGAACCTTGTTGATCAAGTGAATCGGAGTAGTGCATGAGCTAAGTCCGCGAACTGGCGAAGTTCTCAAACCCGATAATTTCTGCTGGAGTTTGTGAACTCCATCCGGGAACTTAAGTCCGCGAACCCAGTCCGCAAACTTGATTAGGTTATATCTAAAAACGATTTTTGTGAACTTATTCATATTAACTAAGGAATGCAATTGCAAACCGTGGCTATATAGTTCATGGACCGATTCAAGTGAATCAAATCGTTTTTGCTTTAATTGTGTCTAGTGTAGTACATGAGATTTTCTTGCAGTTGAACAACTCTCTAACTAGTTCATTTGAGTCATTTAAACTAGTTATGGTGAAGAAGAATATGGTTGATATGAAAGTGATCATATGGATAACCATTTGGTTAACTATTGTTGAACCAACTAATGTACAAGTTTGGATACGGTTACACAAGCCTAGAAACGTGCATTTCATTGCTGTATAACAAGCTATGTTTTCAATCTAACGGTTGATAAATATTATCTTGAATCTAATCAGATTTTCATCTAACGGTGAATATTGAATGCTTTGTTACCAAGCTAACATTGATTGCAAACCCTGATTTGAAAGACTATACAAGGTAGAACTCTAGCAACTGGGAAACCTAATCCCCACACATTCTGTGTGATACTAGTTGTGCTAAGCTAGAGTCGATTCTCCTTTAACCTTTGGTTTCTTCTTCTAAACCAGGTTAACGACTTAAAGACTTCATTGGGATTGTGAAGCCAGACCAATACTACTTTATTGTAGTTGTGTGATCTGATCTTGCTGTTTCCATCATACGAGTACAATTGTAATAATTGGCTTGAGATTTCTATCTTCGATAGGAAAGATAAAAAGTAATCACAAACATCTTCCTCTCATCATTTGTGATTCCACAATATGTTTTTTCACTGCGTCGATTAAGACTATTGTGATGTGATTGATAATATTAGGTTGTTCTTCGGGAATATAAGTCCAGATTATCAATTGGTTCATGTTCACCTTGATTTATCAAAAGACGGAATAAAACTCGTAGGTATATTCGTGGGAGACGGATTTATATATTACCATAGACTTTTCTGTGTGATACAGATCTGTTTATTAAAGTATTCGACTTTTGGTCGTAGCAACTCTTAGTTGTGGGTGAGATCATCTAAGGGAATCAAGTACGTAGTATCCTGCTGGGATCAGAGACGTAGGAGCATAACTGTACCTTGGATCAGTGTAAGATTGGTTGGGGTTCATCTACAGTCCAGGCCGAAGTTAGTTTGGAGTAGGCTAGTGTCTGTAGCGGCTTAATACAATGTGTGTTCAAATCTGGACTAGGTCCCGGGGTTTTTCTGCATTTGCGGTTTCCTCGTTAACAAAATTATTGTATCTGTGTTATTTCTTTTCCGCATTATATTTTATTTTATAATTGAAATATCACAGGTTGTGCATTGTTCAATCAATCAGAATATCCGACCTTTTGGTTGTTTATTTAAATTGATTGACACTTGGATATTGGTCTTTGCTACCATCTAAGTTATCTCTCTAGTATTTGATAAAGACTCGCAGATTTCTATTTGGTTGAGTATATATCAAATCGACAGATTGAGATATAAACTCTTTGATATACTTTTTATCTAGATTGAGTCCGACTGTCTAGTTGATTCTCGAGAAATTATATTGGAGTTTGTTCATACAGATTGTTAAGCGAAATATTGGGTGTGGTTGTTAGACCCCCGCTTTTTCATGAACTACACATTAATTCTCCCCCTTTTTGTCACCAAAATTGGAAAATGTACGAAAACTAGTGGGATCCTAATGAAATTTCCATAGAGACATTTCATGACCAAAAGAAAGCACATATCAACTTTTTAGATGCCATCATATAGCCGAGGCTAAATGCATTCATCAAGGATTTTATAAAGATACAAGATAACCCCTATAATATTCCACAGCCGCACTCCCCACAAATATTTGGCAATTAAGCAAAATTTCAATTAAGAAATCTCCCCCATAAAATGTCATTCCCGAAATAACAACAAGAGCGACCTTACTTTCACAAGAAAATAAGGATTTCTTTGGACATAACAAATCACATACGAATATGAATTTGAATCCAAACTACTCAATTAAATTAACCACAAGAAAACTCATGATTAATTTAATTGGAAATGCTCAACACAAGAGAACTTATGGATTCCTACAATATATACATAAAAATATGGATCAGGGAAGATCAATACTTTGGATTAGACAAGGAATCATTCTATTTTCGATCACTATTTGCATAGTGACATATAATAGACATAATCCTCTTAAACAAAAGTTCATCCTATCTTCCATCAATATTTGCATAATGACATACAAGAGGCTTAACTTTTGTAATGTCAAAAGTTCATTCATTCTTTTATCAATACTTGCATATCGACATGTGCAAGACTTAACTTTTGACTAAGTATGGGACAATCATAGTTCACGGACGCAAACACACAAATCCCATAGCAAATTGCAATATATAAAACCATAAAGATTAATACTGATAAAATCATCTTTCAAACAATTTTAGAATTTAACCAAATAAACATAAAAAAATAAAGATAAAAACGTTGGACATAGCTATGTGTAATCACAATAATGGCTATTCCAAACTCTAGTTATTCTTCCTAAAAGCACAAGAATAAAATTCTCATAAGAATATTTACTAGACGTTGAGGCCTCTGAAAAATTCTTTATCGTCCCCGAACTCCTTTTCGTCAACCGCCATGGATACATATGGTCCGTGAAGAAAGAAGTCAATTCCAACAAATTTTCTAGGCTGAAGATGTCGAACCAGGGTCTTTTGAATTTCAAGAGTTCTTAAAACAAAAGCCTTTATTTGTTGAATCTCCTTCCTTGTCTCCTTTAACTCTTCAAGAACATCAGAAAACTTCTGAGAATTTCAAGGAACAACTATTGGCTTCCTCACATTCCTCCCTTTTCTTTTCAAAGTTGAAGTTATCGGAGATTTTTATTTTTCCTTCAAGATTGATGGCTTAACAATCATATTAATATCTTTTCCATCAGAAGACATGATGCTTGGAGTATTCATACGCGTATGAGTTTGTGAGAGGAAATCACAAAATAAGCTCAACAAGCAGTCTTTGATTGAAGCGAGTTTCAGATAAGGAAAAGATATGTAGGGTTACGAAATCTATAAACACATAGGTTCGTGGACACACAAATCTCAACCTTATAAAAGGCATAATTTTCTATTTTAACCCTCTTTTTATTGACTAAACAAAATCAATTAGATGTGAAACGAAACATGAATTCCAGACTTTGTTTAAACAAAAGAAAAAAAAATATCAAGACAACTAAAGATTTTTTTTTCTTTTTCTTAAAGCTTGAGATGTGCAAGATCTTGTCTCTTTTTGATCAGGCACATGAGACAAGATGCACTTACCAACACAATTTAAGTTGTGTTGGGATGAACAATAATTTGTCCATCATATCCTTTTTGATCGGAATTCATAGAACCCTTTTTCTCATACTTCTTAGACCACAACTTTATTTCCAATGGTCTTATTTTGTCCTTGGAAACTAACTTGTTAGATGAAGATAAAATCTTACATACCTCAGCGATCTTTTGAGCAAGTTTGAGCTTGTTTGCTAATCGATTTGTTCTTCGTGGAATTTTGTTGGCATGCCTCAATTTGTGTTTATACTTGTAATACTTTGGTAGTTCATGAACTTTGGTGAACAATATGAGCGCGTCAATCTTTGGTATAATTTAGGCATCTGAGATGTGCAAGATGCTAGACACATAGTGGAACCTGAAACATTACACAAAGATTTTCCAATAGTATGGTCAATTTTATCTTCCAGATTGGATGAGTTTTCTTCTGAAAGAATATCAAGATTGATGTATGTATTGCTAAAATTATAAAAATCAATATTTTTACAAAGAAGTGCAACACTTGAGTTTTCGTCTTCATTGGAATCATAGTTGTCAGAAATTTCATCAAGAGTTGCAGCAAGACCTTTGTTCCCAGTGTATTTCTTTCAATTTGGACACTCATTTGCAAAATGACCAAAACCTTTACATTTAAAGCACCGAGGCATATCCCCATCATCAATTTCATCATTATCCCTATTTTTAGGAGGAACATGATTATGGGGTTTATCCGATGACCTGGATCATCTTTGGAGAACCGTTTACTTCTATTCAACAGAAGATCCCTAAACTGTCCGGTGATCAACGAGATTGACTTGTCAACATCTTCATCTGATGAATCAGCCTCAGAAAGATTATCTTCATAGATGCAAACACTTTTACTTTCATAAAGTAATTTAATGTTCTTTAGTGCTTTGAAAGAAACATCTTTACTATACTTGGACGCATGCTCATGATCAAAGATCTTTAATTTCCCAACTAGAGTATTTCTAGATAGCTTTGCGATATTATTTCCTTGAACGATAGTATGCTTCTTAGAATCGTATCTGTATGGCAGCGATCTGAGAATTTTCATCACAATGTCCTTTTCAGGAATAGTCTTATCCAATGGAAAACATGCATTAACAATTTCAGAAACTTTGTGATTAAACTCATCAGATGATTCTTCGTCTGCCATATGGAGGTTTTCCCAATTAGAATTTAGGTTTTGAAGCCTAGCTTCTTTCTCACTGGTATTTCCTTCAAACACGGTTTCTAAGATATCCCAGGCTTCTTTAGACTTTGTGCACGTAGTCACATGGTGCTGAAGATCTGGGGTAATGGCATGTATGATAGCATTTAAGCCGTCAGAGTTTTTCTTTGCAGCAAGGATTTCTTCCGGACTATATCTACCAATATCCTTAGGTATAGATACATCGCCTTCTGTATTAACCAGAGGATCATAGCCATTAACAACACGTACCCATGTTTGAAAATCACGAGCTTGAAGAAAAGCATGCATAGCGATTTTCCACCATAAGTAGTTTGAGACATCGAAGACTGGTGGTATATTTATGGAGATAGAATTCTTGTCCATAGAGTCAGATTGCTACAAACACAGATTTATAAGGTCTTTAAACGTGTTTGCCTGCTCTTATATTAATTGAAAAAGTGGGGGTCTAACGACCACGCCCAATATTTCGCTTAGCAATATGTATGGACAAACTCCAATATGCTTTTAAGAAAATCAACTAGACAGTCCGACTCAATCTTAATAAAAGTATATAAAAGAGTTATATCTCTCTTTGTCGATTTAGTACTTACTCAAGCAAATAGAAATCTGCGAGTCTAATTGGATAATAGAGAAATCACTTGAACGGTACCAAAGACCAATGTTCAAGGATCAATCAATTTCAATCAACAACCAAAGGTTGGATTTTCTAATTGATCGATTCAATGCACAACCTGTGATATTTCAATTACATAACAAAATATAATGCGGAAAATAAATAACACAAACACCAGAAGTTTTGTTAACGAGGAAACCGCAAATGCATAAAAACCCCGGGACCTAGTCCAGATTGAACACACACTTTATTAAGTCGCTACAAACACTAGCCTACTACAAACTAACTTCGGTCTGGACTGTAGTTGAACCCTAATAAATCTCATACTGATCCAAGGTACAGTTGCGCTCCTTACGTCTTTGATCCCAACAGGATACGACGTACTTGATTCCCTTAGATGATCTCACCCACAACTAAGAGTTGCTACGACCCAAAGTCAAAGACTTTAATAAACAAATATGTATCACACAGAAAAGTCTACGGTAATAGATAAATCTGTCTCCCACAGAAATCCCTACAAGTTTTTGTTTCTTCTTTTAATAAATCAAGGTGAACAAGAACCAATTGATAAACCGGACTTATATTCCCTAAGAACAGCCTAGTATTATCAATTACCTCACAATAATCTTAATCGACTAGAGAAACAAGATATTGTGGAATCACAAACGATGAGACGAAGGTGTTTGTGACTACTTTTTTATCTTTCCTATCGAAGAAATTAATATCAAGCCAATCTTACGATTGCACTCAAATACGATAGAAACATCAAGATCGGATCACGTAACTACAAAGAAAATAGTTGGGTCTGGATTTACAATCCCAATGAAGTCTTCAAGTCGTTAACCTACAGGGTCTCGATAGAAACCTAAGGTTAAAGGAGAATCGACTCTAGATTATACAACTAGTATTACACAAGAGGTGTGGGGATTAGGTTTCCCAGTTCCTAGAGTTATCCTTTATATAGTCTTTCAAATCAGGGTTTGGAATCAATGTTAGCTTAGTAACAAAGCATTCAATATTCACCGTTAGATAAAAACCTGATTAGATTCAAGCTAATATCTTTTAACCGTTAGATCGAACTTAGCTTGTTACACACAAATGAAATGCACTTTTATTTAGGTTTGTGTAACCGTACCCAAACATGTACATTTAGTTGGTTCAACAGTAGTTAACCAAATGGTTAGCCATATGAGCACTTTCATATTAACCATATTCATCTTAACCATAACTAGTTCAAATGACTCAAGAGAACTAGTTAGAGAGTTGTTCAATTGCTTAGATCTCGTAGATTATATAAGACAAAATCGAAGAAAAAACGATTTGATTCACTCGAATAAATTCATGAACTTTATAGCCACGGTTTTCCATAATGCATTCCTTAGTTTATATAAGTTTGAGTTCACGAATAATCGTTTTTTGGAATTAACCCACTTAAGTACGCATACTGGTATGCGGACTTAAGTTCCCGGAATAAGTTTATTTTCAGTTCACAAACTCCAGCATAAATTCACGGGATGTGAACTTCCGACAGTGCACGTACTAGTACGCGGACTTCAGTTCCGGTTTTCCTGAGCAGCAAAGTACGCATACTTTGGTTCAAGGAATAAGGACTTACACACGTATGAGTTATCACACAATGTTTATATCCTTTCAAGGTTATATTCTAAAACCTCATTTCAACCATTGAAACATTCTTAGAGGACGTTAAATAGTTGTTGTTCACAAGTTATTTTTCGTCAAAGTGATTTTCAAGTAATTGAAACTAATATGACTTTCATCACTAGTAAAGATGAACTTGGCCAAAGCGAAATCTTACCAACACATATTTCGAGATACATAAGCGAGATAAACTCGGCTCGAAATAGCATATAATCATAGTCTAAATAGAAATACGACTTTTGTATCAAGATAGGAGATAGAGTAGATAGACTTTTCAGTGATAGATCAGTTCAAGTATCCACATACCTTTTAGTCGATGAAGTTCCACAAGTTCCTTGAGTAGTTCTTCGTCTTTGTATGATGATCACCATGGAGTCTAGAGCTCAACTACACTTTTTATCCTAGTCCGAGACTTAGCTAATAATAGACTAGAAATCAAGACTTATAGTTTTGATCACTAACATTGAAAAACATGCTTGAGATAGGAACGCATGCGAGTTCGATAGAGCAGTGCTCTAACAAAATGTCATATAGGCTTATCGAACCACAAGAAGGTCAGTTACGGAGGAAACTCCATTCTTGTTTACCTGCGGAGCTGAGGCAGTCATCCCAAATGGAGGTAATACTTCCAACAATAAAAACAGAGGCTTGGGAGAAAATTCTAACAACAAACCTGATGTTAGAAAAGATGGATGACCTGGAAAAAAGAAGGTAGGTAAACCCTGCAAAAGATGGTAAACTATCGACGGAGGCTAGCTCGGGAATACAACAAAAGGGTCATCCGTTGGATCTTTGTGGTCGAGGAGTATGTGCTACGTCAGATACCACCATATCAAAGAAAGAAGGAGTGGGGAAAGCTAGCTCCAATATGGTCCGGGCCCTACATTATACACGACATCGCTGGGAAAGGATCTTACTATCTAAGAACCCTGAAAGGAGAAATGCTACATCACCCCTGGAATGCAATGTACCTAAGAAAGTGTTATCCGTAAGAGAATGATGATTACTCAGGAGAAAAAAAGAACGAGCGATATCCCACCATGTTCTATCCCCGACCAAAGGTATTATAGACCTTACTAATTAATGGAAGAAAATTTTACTAAAAAATTAGCTTTGATTATTACAAATGGGTTAGAACTGACACCCTCCGTCAGGAGTGATGATGAGGCAAGGCAAGGCATAACTACGCATATGTGAATCTCGGATCCTCGAGGCGAAGGATCCTTCCATGAGGAATAAGAAAAAAATAAGATATCCCCCATAGAGATACTTTGTCGAAGTAAAGCAGCCATTGCATTGACGCGTAGGGTTACATGAAAATTATCACCCACGTAGGAACCTTCGCCACCATGGTACCTTCTGGCTAAAGGATACCCTGGTAGGACGTTGAATGTTCCACCAAAGGTTAAACATACCTTAGCACCTTGTGATGACTCGATTGTGCGATCAATTAAAAACATTAGGTCTAAAAACAAGATATTCATGCAATAATACGTGAAATAATAATTTTACCAAGATATATCTAACAAAGTTGCATAACAGATGATGAAGGTTCAAAATCACCACAAAGCATTATCTCGAAGAAATGAGATATCTCAGCTAAGGAAAGACATCTCAGCTGAAGACATAAAACAACAAAGAACAGTTTTACTTGAATAAAGCTCAAAACAAATCCAGGATAAGGAAGATGAGGAAAGATAACTCCGTCGGCTTGGAGCTCAGCTTCAGCAAAGGAATTATTGATGTAAGCAATAGCCGAGTGCTCGAATTTAACCTTCATTTGGGAGGCATGAGTCTCCAAATCGAGGCCGATTCTGACGAAGCTCCAGCATCTGGGCACTGAGCTGGTTATTAGCCTGCTGAAGTGACTCAACTTTAAATTTGGCAGCAACATCAAACTGATGAGCTCTCTCCAACGAAGATACTTGGCTCTCAAGATGGATGACCTTAGAATTCATACCTACAAGCTGCTCTTGGAGACCTGTGGATAAACAAATGATATGTTACAAACAAAGACAACTTGGGGGCACGAACAAGGCTACGGGAATAAGAAAATCCTAAGATACCTCCGGCATGGCTAAGGGATTCTTCTAAACTATGATGTGCTTTAGAAAGGTCCACCTCAGCGGTACCAAGATCTTCCACGAGGGTATCCCGTTCGGTCCGGAGATCCTCAACATCAATCCAGAGCGAAGCATTTTCAGAAGACAAAACCTAGTAAACATTCTCCAACTCTTCCAATCTCTTAATCATAGATGCATGAGACATGGAAGAAGGCATGGAACCAGCTTCGCTAAGTTTTTCATAAGAGAACAAACCTCATAGGCCAATACGTTACGTTCAACAGTAACTTTAGCTAAGGAAGCGCGGGCATACTCGAAATCTGCATGATACTTTTTGCGGATAACCTCTTGGGCTGAAAGGAATTTCTCAAACAAGGCAATATCATTCTTTTGCTTGGAGATAAGACCCTCTTTCCACTTAAGGGTTTCATCATATTATTTACGAAGCAGAGCCATCTTCTTCAGGAGGTCTGAGTTATAAGCAGACTCAAGGGAAATTTGGGCCTCATTATGAACAGTCACGTTCATTAACCTATCAGACTTCCTCTGATAATGCCAAACGTCGGAGGTTAACTTGGATACTTGCTCCAAAAGGCTTCTAAGATCACCATAGCTACCAACTGGCAGGCGTAGGTTCTCTCAGGACTATGCTACCAGGCAGAAATAAAAACGAGGCTACGGGAAAGGAGAAACGAACCAATAACTTTGGAAGTTTCGGTAGCTAGAGCAGAATCAGCAGATTTGCATCCCTTCTCGGCAACCTTTGCAACATTATTAGCTCTCTCAAGAGCCAACAAACAAGCTTCTAGAGACCTGTGAGTCTTATTCAGCTCGATTTCCATCAAAGATATTTTAGCAGTGGAAGAAGCATCACTGGAAGAAGGTTGTTGTGCACTAACAAAGGCATAGTCTTGACGAGCGCGCTCCAACAAAGCACTCAAGTGAGTACAGTTAGCCCTATTAAACCTGAAAAGAGTTCATCCAACATCGATTTGTTTGCAAAGCTGCAAACAAAGGAATGTAAGAACAAATGAAGGTTCTAAACAGTGCCTGAAACTGTAAGGAAGAAATCACTTACCGAGAACAAAGATAGACGAGGAAGGAAATCAACGTAGGTATCCATAAAGGCCTCCATCTCCTGGATGTTACCCTTATGGGTTTCACCAAAGCTCTGACCAGAGCGAAGGCTATCTGGATCAAAGAATAGGTCCTTAGACACTTGATACTGAGCAGACAAAGCATCCAATCTCGAGGTAATCTCCAAAGAATCAGTCAGCTGATGACGATCAACCTCACCAGAAAAAGGTCCCTTTGAATCGTCAGAGCTCCCAAGACTCAGAAAAAGGTCCCTTGGCAGAACTCATCAGTCTTGGGATCTTTGCATCGTAAGAGCTCCCAAGACTCAAGTTCTCAGGTAACTTACCCTTCTCAAGATTAGTAAAAATCCCACTAGTCGCTTGAGAGCGAGCATGGGGCACAAGTACTGAACCCTCACCACGATGAAGAGATGACATGGTGTACGAGCTGGGAACCGAAGAAAAAGCTTGATTAGGAGTACCACCTAAGTCCATGTCACCATCAGAAGGAAGATTACCCATTACGGTCCAATCCCCAATGAAGTGGGCGTAGGGTTGAAGGATAAGCTGGAAAGTGAAATCACAACCTTCTTCTTCGGCTGAGATTCTGAGCTACTAACCCTCAAAACCGGAGCTACACCCTTCTGTAGATAAGGGAAAACGAGTTCGCCAATTTTTAGGGAAGTGAAGAAACGAGCGTGTTGTCGAGACTCCTCAATCGAGCAAAATATTTAACCTCACATAGATGCACTGCAAAGGGAGTGCTTAGATTCGAGAGATCAATCTGTAGAACTCCGGCCTAAACCAAGAGAATGGCCGTTCCAGAGTCAATTTGGTCGCAAAGAGGAAGATGGGTTGATCTGTAAGAAGGAAGCTGAGAATTGTGTGGGATCAATGATAATCAAGGATTGTGAGTGTGTTGAAGGTTTCTGCAAATTTGGTGAACTGATGAGTTCGAATAAGTTCTGATAGATTGATGAATTCTTGAGTGTAGTTACTCGAGAAATTCTGTGTAGAGAATTGCTGATAGCTAGTGATCCTTTGTTGTCCTCAATCATGGATTCAGAGACTTATTTATATTGTCAGAATAGTAAACACATTGATCCCTGTAAGTGTGACAGTTTCTTGAGTGAAATAGTGGGAAAGTGGGAGATCGTGGTGAAACCAGTTCCAGATCGTGCGGAGACATGGTTGATCATTCACCCACTAATTTGCTAACTCCTTCAAAAGTTTGCACGACTTACTCACACTCATCGTGGATGTATTCACGTGTCTTAGGCCGCCAGACCAAAACCCTAAGTGATATCCCCCCATGTGACGTGAGGGATGTCTCACGAATCGTGGAGTCTGCATGACAGACGTGTATAAATTTGTCAGTTGTTGACTGATTAGACACTGGGTCTAGATTTTGTTGAATTGAGAATGAGTGACGAGTACTCAGTGATTCATGGATAGAACATGCGTAGTTCTTTGAATGATGATGATATTGCACGTGTTGGCAAAAATTGTGAATTTGATGATGGATTACTGATAATATTGATAGTCGGATCAATATTTGAGCAACTGATCAAGTATTGCTCAATTCGACGAATTACTGATAAATTACTAAATATTGATAGCTGGATCAATATTTGAGCAACTGATCAAGTATTTCTCAATTCGACGAGTTACTGATAAATTACTAAATATTGATAGATGGATCAATATTCGGGAAACTGATCAAGTATTGCTCAATTCGACGAATTATTTATTGGTAACGTGACCCAATAAAATATTAATTAAAATATTGGTAGATTACCGAATATTTTATAATTAATCCAGATGTTGATCGCTGAATCAACATAAATTTATTAGTGTTTGAATTTTGCTCAGAATGGTGATTCGTGGAGCGTCTATTCGAAAACCCTAATTTTTGATCAATTGTTCATCACTTGACGAATTGCTGAAAATTGGTCGTGAGTGATGGAGGGACGACCACATGGGATGATGGACGTCCATGTGGCACCTGTGTGCTCGAGTGAGCGTGCATCAGGGTTGGCCGGTTGGTGAAAGAATGATGATTAAATGTCGGTTTCATCATTTATTGAAATAGTGCTCGATTGAGCATTAGGTGACAAAACCTAATTATGGAAGAGTGAGGGACCGACCAAGTGGGAGTGAGACCGACCCTTGGTGGCCATTGGACCAGCTAGTGGTCGTTTGAGCAAACTCCAGGTTTGTTGAAAAGAGTTTGGGCCCAGTATGAGCAACTGAGCAAATTAGGTCAAAATTGTGAAAGTGTGTGGGACCGGCTTGTTGCAAGCCTTAGAGCCTCCCTTGTCCGGTCAAGAGAGCATGCCCGTGTCACCACAATGACCATGTCTCAATTCTGAGAGTTTCCGTATTTTCTGTTGTGCATTTGAGCAACATGTTGGATTTTCAGAAGAGTTTGATCTTGACTGAAATTCTTGATTTTTGTTGGAATGAGCATGTATGCTCAATTGATCAATATTTTGTAAGTATTAAAATAATGGTATTTTAATATTTTTCGTAAGTAGCCTAGTTGGTCGCGTGACTATATCGACTTTTGGCCTTTTCATGGTTTGAGCAATATTTGAGAAAATATGAAGAAATCATGATTTTTGCTCAAACTGAGGAGTTTCATGAGATGAGGGAAATAATATTTATGAAAGAATAGGGATCGCAAGGTGTGGGACCCGACCAAGTTTCCCGGTCCCACGACACCTTTCCTAATTTTATAATATTATTTTTCATGAAATCGTGAAACTATGGAGAAACCATGAGTTTTGTTGAAACGGAGGAGTTTCATGAGATTAGGGAAATAATAATTACAGAAGACTAGGGATTGCAAGGTGTGAGACCGGCCACGGCTTGGGCATGGCCGTCCGGCTAGGTTGCCCGGTCCCGCAACACCTTTCCTTATTCTATATTATTATTTCTCATGAAACCATGAAAATTTGGAGAAACCGTGAGTTTTTCTCAAACAAGGAAAGTTGCTAGAATGAAGGAATTTTCATGAGTTCATGAAAATAAAAAAAAAAAAAAAAATAATGGGAGAGGCATGGGACCGGCCACGGTTAGGGCACGACCGGCTAGCCGGTGGTCCCGGCCCATGAGCGCCTCTTATTATTTTATTATTATTGTTTTTCTCCTATCTTGTGTAGAATTCCTCATTTTTCCATATTTTTGAATGCTCGTTCGTGCATTCGGGTGCTCGGTCGTGCATCATTGTTGAGTACACTTGCACCATTTTACGGTGCTTACTCAGTGATGGTCCTAATGCCCATTTATTGAGTATTTATTACTAATTTATGAAATTCAGTGGGGAATGATTCATGAGACTGAGTAATAAAAGTGAGTAGTTTTCTATTATCAATCCATAGGATCAGCCTTGGATTCGACCATGAATTCAGAATAATAAACGAGTACTACCCTTCCATGGGATCGTGGATTCGACCATAGAATCGGAGTAATGAAAGTAGTTATTACCATCCTATTAGATCAGCCTTGGATTCGATCATGAAATCGAAGTAATAAGATTATTTATTACCATTCCATGAGATCAGTCGTGGATTCGATCATGAAATCGGAGTAATAAGATAAAATAATTATCTGTTGCCATTCCATGGGATCAAGCCGTGGATTCGACCATGGAATCAGAGCAAAGAGATAAAATAGATCATCTTCTGGGAATTCAGTGGTGAATGTCACGGCAGAATCAATCTATTGCAGAAAGGATATTAGCCAGTTAAAGCATCACATCCATCCTGAAGGGTGCATAGTCAGGGATTCACAGGTGTTGCTTATGACCTGAAGGCGTTAATGCTCTCAATCTTAGAACCTCCTGAGTCTATACACGGTCTCTCCACATAGTCAGGGAACAGTAAGTGTCACCGACGTCCTGAAAACGTTAAGCTCTCAATATGAGAAGAACCGCCCAATCGTTCTCTATATGGATGGGGGTCTCTCTATATAGTCAGGGAACAGTGAGTGTCACTGATATCCTGGAGGTGTTAAATTCTCAATCTGAGGAGAACCCCCAATTATGTTATTATACATAGAGGGCATGAAGAAATTAGAGGCATCGAACGCTCAACTAGTGGAGGCCTTTCGCAAAACATGTTCATCATGGCTCATAAAATATGAGTCGTCACATGTCTGAAAGCCGTGTCAGGGACATGCAGTATCATGATTTTACGATTTTGACCTTTGTTGAAAATCCAAAATCAAAATTAAGTCCCCTGCTTAGTGAGGGACAGTCATGTTCCGCAGTAAGCATTAGATGGTGATTTTCAGTTGACGAGATCAGTGGTTGAACTCAGTCACACAAAGGTATTCTCAGAATCCTCGATTTGCTCCAATGGTGTCATGTACGAGAAAATGTACAGATAAGGACCCTGATAATATGATAAAGTGTGATTCCGTGAACACGGAAATATGAGGCACGGCTGATTTGGATGTCAGGAGGCTCAGTTCTGGTTGGTTTAGCGTTTGCGGGCCCGAGCCCCAAAAAATAAATCCTTGTTTTAGGAACAGACGTTCGTTCGTTTGTTAGTTTAAGAAACAAACAAAATAGACCTGAGTCCAATGATAAAATTTTTGTCTATGCGTTTTCACGGAAGCCAAAATTTTATTTTTTAAATATGTGAGATTTCACAAAAGGGAATAAACTCTCGTTTCAAAGATGGATGCTCGTACGAGAGAAAAGTTTTTTTTTGAAAAGACGTGCGTCTGTTAGTAATAAAAATTTTGTATATGAGCTTTTATGAAATTTTTTATTTTCTATATGTGAGCCTTCATAATTTTATTTTTAAATATGCTCTCGTTTCACGACGGATGCTTGCGAGAGGGAGCAAAATATATACATATATTTTCAAAGTTACGTGAGTTTCACGTTAAAATATATATTTTTGTAAAATCAATATTTTGATTTTGAACAACTGTTGAAAGTAGACAATTATTCATGGCGAAATAATGTCTGTATGTGAGTTTTCACAATTGTAGAATGGACGTTTGTCCAATTTTTGAAAAGCTAGTGAATATTCACATAGTGAAAATTTATGTGAAATTAATTTTTTGATTTCAGCAGTTGCTAAAAGTAAACAATTTTTGATAAATATTGTTTGTATGGATTTTGTGATCTGATAGTGTATGCACAAAACCAATGAGTGTTCACTCGGTGGGAGTCGCTCACACAATGAAAATAATGTGAATTGTTCACATGATGGAAGTTTCGTGAATTGTTCACAGTTTTATGAAAATTGAATTTTGTTCGTCTTTGCAGGTTTGAAGGAGCGAACATATTATCGAGATTGTAATCACTACATCTAGTGAAATTTTAAATAGGTAAGAGTTGGATGGTTACCATTTTTGTAGACGCTGTTGTGAGCACCTTTATTCCATGATTCATTGTTTTGTCGAATACTTAGCTTTGTATGAACGATGCGCTGAAATAGACACTTTGCAAGAATGAATGACTCCCATGATGATACTTCCAAAGATGGTATTTCCAGAGATGACATCTCTACGGATGAAACTTTAAGAAATGGTACTTCTGGGACCTTTGAGTGATGGTGAGAGATCCTTCATACTGAGTTGTACTCATGGTTATTCCATTATATTTACTACAGGATGATCGTATAGTGAGATCCCGGATCAATGTGGACTCCACGGAAATGGAAGAAAGTCTACGGGAGTGGAGAACCCAGAAGTAAGGACTACAGGATGTTAGAAAATAACGTGCAGTCCCCAGCCGTTTATTTGGTGAGTTGTTAGCGCTCCTTCTCCATCGATTGACGGTCTTCAACTTGTTCCCTGGCAAACAATTCAGGAATCCAGCACTGATGAAGAAGTTGATGTAAGTATCTCTTTTGCGCAGATGATCGTGGCATCTCCTTGAATGAAATAATAATAATTGTTGTTAATGAATCCAGGAAGAAATTATCGTGGATGAACAAGGTATTGACGCTGCTCATTCATCCTTGGACCATGGCGAGGCGGAGAATTCCCAAAACCCGAAACAGAAAATTCAGAACTTCGTCTTTTAGCAAAAACGCCATAAAATCTTCATCCGATGTCGGATTTTCGCGCTCTTCCCATGTATCCTCATTCCCAGAAAATTTCCAAGCTTTAGCAAAGAATATTTTTGAAATTTGAACATGTTTAAGGGTCGAAATCGATGAAACAGTAAACTTCCAGGAAGTTTTCAGAAAATTTTCAACTGGTGCGTAGTCCAAAGTTTTGGCCACATCGTTTTGCTCGTTTCTCCAATTGTTGTGAATTTTGGATAAGTTGTATATAACATCCATACAAAGAGAATGGTATATGACCCACACCTAGATTCTTCACCAACTTCTCCCAGTTCGTCGTCTTATACAGGGCAGCGTAAAATTATCTCAGACGGGCTTGTTGTAAAACACTCCTGTTGTGTCTTTAGACCATTCGCTTGTGTCTTGAACGGTTGGTGAAGGATTTTGATATCATTGATTCAATTTAGATCAGGAGTACTTGATTGATACATGAGCATGGTGCTTGCAGTGTCGTCTTGTTTCTGTCAGACGTAGAACATCACTTCCGAAACCCTGGTCACGGGACCACCACTGAGGTTGCTCTCAAGAGGAGGTGATGTAATGACCATGATTGCATGTCTCGGTGGAAGAATTCCTTTTATGATGAATGATTACTACATGAGAGTCTGTTGTCACGAGTCTTGGACTGTGAAACTGATCGCCATGATCAGTGGACCGTCAGTCCCCAGTATTTTGTTAAAGTACAAATTGACGTTTAGTCCCAAATATGTCGAGCTTTAGACACTCTAGTCCTGCCATCTCAGGCCTAGTACTAGGAGATCCAAATTTGCTAAATTTCGTACGGGTTAGTCCTTTCTGGAACGATTCAGTCCAAAACCAGTTTTCCGGAGGGCAGAAATACCCCTCAGCTAAATATACTACCAGTTCTGCGTATTTCAGTTTTCATTTTTTTTCATTTTCATTTCATGGAAACATCTCCCGAGCGAAGAAAAAAAATCATAAAACCTGATCTCGTCGTTTCAACGAAGGTTCAATCTTCAAACCTAATTATGATAATCAAACAACTACTGAATTCATCTTGAAAATAAAAATCATCGTCTGTTCTCTTTCTTGAAGATAAACTCAAAATTGATGTATTTCAGCAAATTAATTTGAAGATTTTATTAATTGAAAAGCGGTATAAAAGATGAGAACATGTTGTTATCATTTAATTTGATCGCCGATGTTACTTTATCGATTTTAGATAATTTTTTTACGATTTCAAAAACCTAATTTCTTTGATTTTGGTTAGAGCTTCTTATTCAATTAATGGGAAGAAGTTGGATCTATAATCATCTAATTATTTTTTGCTTATCAATTGGTTTAAATGATGATAAATCTTTTGTAGCAGACTGCTGGACCTTGGAGACGACACAGAGACGAGTACCTTTGATTGTTCTAATGGTAAATGGTCGATTTCACTAACTTCAGTATCCTTATTGTTTAATTTCTATTAGGAAAGTCCATATTGTAGTCATGGATTTACCTGTTATTAATTTAACGTTTGATTAACCATCTATTAGGAAAGTCCATAATGTTTCGATGGTTTTGAACTGTACAAGGAGCTTGGTTTGAGATTTTAGTTAAGATTAATAGTTTCTGAATGTATGAATGTTTATGTGCCTGAATCACTGTAACATATTTTCTATTAAAAGAGGAGTTTATAATTAATTGTGAGAATTGACGTTGGATGCTTAAATTTACAATGTTTATCTACTATACCATTGTAGTAGATGAGTAGACTAGCCTTGCAAATAATTCCATACGTGGATTTTCAGTTTTTCATTCTTAATCTTTTGGCACATCTGCTTCATTATTTCATTGCTGAAGACGTTAAAGTTAATCGTTTGGTACATCTGTTTCATTATTTCATAGGTGAAGACGTTTAACTGTGCGCATTAGTTTTCATGGTGATTTTTATTTCTAGATATTGGAAATTGTGGGACAAGCAGAGATACTAAATTTCCTTGACAAATGATGAAATGTGTGTTCCAGGAAATGAGAAAAAATATACTTAAAAGTTACTCTTTTACGTACGCAGCGGTTCTTCACTTCAAGGTGTTCTTTCATGCTTGCCCGATTTTCGTCCATCTTTGAGAAATGAGAAGGTCAAAGGTGGAGATGATTTTTCTTTCGTAATTGCTGGAGCATCTGGTTCAACTGTTGGAAGTTCCAAACTAAGGGGAAAAAATGAAATCATACACAGTGGCTTGCAAGTAATTCTTTATACCTCATTTTTTATTGAAGCTTCCCTTCTGCTTTTCTACGGTTTTCTAAACAACTGTGATTTTTGGATTACTGGGCATGTATATATTGGCAGAATGATGGAGTCATAACATCCTTTTGATACTCATTGTTCGTATAATGGATGCATTAGGAAACTTTGGTATGGCTCTGTATTTTAAAGTTTATCAATTAGTAAGACGTAAGCCGTTCAACACTGACTGCTAATTCTTTAATCTTTCATATGTTGATTCCTCTAATCTGTTTTATAGGAAGCTTGGATTTTGATGATTGGTCAAATCATCGGCAGCCTGGAAATCGGAATCTGCTGCCATGATAAATCCTCCAATAAATTTTATTGTGACATCTCATTCGAAAGGAAAAAGAAGGTTAAGCATTTTTTCTTTCTCTTTAAATTATTATTAATTTCCATATTTCTTGGATAATTCTCGACTTCATGTTTTATGTTTTCTTCAGGAACAAATGGGGACCTATTGACAAGGCATACATGCATAACACTTGGAGATCATCACAGGCATCATATCATCTGTTCCCGATGAATGGAAATCTATCTCCATCAGATCATGTGTTTCTTTTACTAAATGATCTTTTGAGCCTTTCACTACATATCTATGAAACTGTTGGTGTGTAAGTGCACTAACCTTTAATGGTTCTTCTAAATTGTTAATATTAGAAAAAAGACATTCTAGCCTATTAATATGTGCCTACCCACAAATGATACACATTTGCTTGGGATAATGCATTTTTGGCTTGACTTCAAGCTGCGAGGGCCTCTTCATAACTAGGCAATTGATTCGTGTGCATAGGCACTTATTTACAGGCCTGAATGCTTTTTTCTAGATATTAGCAGCAAGTTCACGCCTCTAATTTATTCTTTTGTTTGAAATGCAAAATGGAAAAATTTTACTTGCCAGGAGATTGGAATAAATTGAGTACTGTAAAAAAGTCGTTTAAAATCGGGGTACATATTTTCTCATTGTTTCATAGAGAGTTGTCAGTTCCAAGTTGTTGGTAACATTAATTGTTACCGGGTACATAGTTATATACCCGTTGATTGTTAATGTGTACAAAGTTCTACACTTGTTGATTGCCAATGTGTATATGGTTGTACACATGCTAATAATTAATGGTACAAAACTATATTATACCCTGATACAGTTTGATATTAATCTTTATTGGTTTTGTGGATTTTGTAGGTGTTTTCAAGATTTTCTAAATGAAGGTTCTAGCTATTTTCTGGATTTTGTGGATGTATGTATACCATTGTAGTGCCTCATTTTTCAGGTATTAACATTTTACAATTGCAAGGATTCAAACACTATTAACGTCTTAGCTGCTCGAATTTGTTGACATATTTGATAAGAAAATTAATAAAAGTGGATGAATCAGTTCTAGTTATTTTTTTTGTATTTTGTAGATGTGTACGTAGTTGTTTACCATTGTCCTGTCTCACTTATAAGCATTACATTTTTCTAAATCGAGTACATGTCCTATATAGCTCATAACAAAGCTATATGTATTATGTTTAGTATCTTCATTGTTTAATCAAATCTAGCTATTTTTAAGTTCAGTATCTTCATTGTTTAATTTGGGACGGAGGGAGTATTTGATACTTGATACACAAATTGTTTAAGACAAAAAATGGTTTTGTGCAAATAGTGCTTAAGTTCATTGGGTAATAATTTAATCTTCTTTATGTTTACAATGTGCATCCTTGTTGTGGACTTGTTTACACATTATCCTTCAATATGATCATTATTATCAAAATTAATTGATCGCGAACTGGTGCACCAACGGCTAAGGTTAGTTCCTTTTCCACCGTATTTTTTTATATTTTTCTAAGCATATATGTATTCTGCTAAATATAATAATGCCAAAATCTATTATCGAAGAATGGGATATCTATTATGGGAGATGGGATTCTTTCGATCTGTTTTTTGTCTGGAAGTTAGTGGTCTTGTTGATAACTTGTAATAAAGTCGCATGTTCCTAATAATCGGATTGTGAACTTAATGTGTACACAATTGTACACATGTTGATTTATGGTGTGTACATAGTTGTACACCTGTTGATTGTCAATGTACATTTAGTTGTACACCTGTTAATGGTTAATGCACACTGTCTCTTGCTATAGAGTTTAAAATTTTGTTTAGTGTTTATTTACCGGAAAATGCATGGTTAGTTAAATGAAAGCAAGACCATTGAAGAATTGTTATTGTTAAGACATAGTGTTAAGGAGCTTGAACATTTACAGTATGCAGATTATCATGCAGATTATCGATTACTTTTTTAAATGAGCTTTTTATCCATATTAATTTTTTTCTTCTATCTGGTTAATTTGTTGATTCTACTCTTAATTTTTTGGTATAATTAGGTCGTTTGAGTAGCACGATAATAAGGTTGCTCATAGAAAATGTTTCCCATTTGCTGCACTAACAACTGGTAAGTCCAATTGTGGCATGTTGTTATTTAATTGTTGATGTGCACATAGTTAAACACATGTCGATTCTTAATGTACACATATTGATTATTAAAGTGCATTAATCGTACACATGTTGATCGTTAATGTGCACATAGTCGTACCACATGTCAATTCTTTTTGAAGCAAATTACTGAAGCTGATATTACCAACCACATCTTATCGCTTCTGAGAAAGTATATCGCCGTCTCATTGAGATTTCGTTAATTACTACTAGATTTCCTGTAGTGCCAGTAGTTGCTATGGTTTGCATTACTTTAACTCATTGCCTATATTCCCTGTCAAACGATTAAACTCTTGCCTACAAGTTCTCTCTTTTTTGTGATTAGGAGTTCATAGTTTACTGAAGGAACTTGTGCATAAGGATGTCAGTGTGACTTCGGTAAGTTTATAACGGTTCTTTATGTGTACATAATTATGCACCTGTTTATTGTTGATGTCTACATTGATGCATATCTATTGATTGTGTGTACATAGTTGTACACGTGTTATTGATGGTTCAAAACAATATTATTACTGATGTGTCTTTGACGTCAATCATTTTTAGTTTTACGTATTAAATTTAGGGACTCATAAGATCAAAATGGTAGAGCGCCCAAGCCCATAACGAGGTTTGCGGAGGCTGATGGTTCAAATCCATCTTTGTTTCCATATTATGTTTATCCAATATGGATATGATTGGTGCCTGCCTAGGTAGACGATTTAATGCATGTTTTTTAGGGGTGTACATATTGGTGCACCCGTGTAATTCCCATGAAAAATAGGTTTGTGTATGGTTATGAATGATCGATTTTATGCATGTTTCGCAGGGGTGTACATATTGGTGCACCTATGTAATTCCCGTGAAAAAGTAGGTTTGTGTCCGGTTATCAATAATTTAGGGACTCGGTATTAACATAGTTGTTGAGTGCGTACCCTCTACATCTATTTGTTCACTTTGTTTTGTTTTGTTTTGTTTTGTATTATCTGCATGTTGCATCCGGGATTCTCTGAAATATAATATGACGAAAAAATCCCAATGCTCATGCTAAATTTTTGCCGTTTAGTGTTGCAGGTTTGCTTAGTTCTTCAACAGCTTATTTGTGTCAAAATAACTGCCACATTTTCTTATTGTTTCAGGATTAGTATTAAAAGTTGCTTATCCAGTTAAGGTTCTGTAGAAGTCATGTTCTGGTTTAATTTGATTCTATATCAAATGCACAAATGATTAACATGCTAATGATGATAGATTTTATATCTTAGTGGATTTCAGTGAGATTTATCAATGATCTGAATGTTACACAGAAGCCTAAGTCTCTTTTTAATGATCTACTCATAGAGCTTGCTTCAAAATTATACTCTCCCAAGGTGTTGGATTTTTTATAGGTTTGTACATAGTTGTACACCATTATGCTATTCAATAATTGATGCATGTTTTCTGGTATACAGTCTGTTTTTGTGGGTATGGATGTCAGATTTATTTAGGTGTGTACATAACTGTACAACATTGTGATCTCTCCTTTGGGGCGTGCGTTTCGAGGCACGGGGCCCTAGTCTGCATAGGTCGGCCGGTCACACGCAAAGGTGGGCCCACAGTTATCACATTGACATCCTTGGGACCTCTTGAGTATATATCTACACCGTCCGTTTAGGCTGGTGAAGATGGATGGTCACGATCAATTTATGACAGATGTGTGTTGCCGCAAACCCTAATTAGGTTTTTGAAACAGCCACGCCCACACGACTTTGACCAAACGGTTTGGTATGTCGTTGGCCTCCTTTGGGGAGATCGATCACTTGGGGACAATGTTGGGCTGACGGTGAACGCATGCGTACCTTCCTGATGGTCCTAAATGCGATCTAAGCCATCCAAATAGGCTAGATAAGTTGGATGGTCGTGATCGATTTAAGACGCTAGTGTATTTCCGCAACCCAATTTAGGGTTTGGAAACATCACGCTTGCCATGGTTTGGGCAAGAGTTTCACTGCTCAATGGCCCCACCATTGAAAGTCGTTCGAGCAAGTAGAAAGTAGGGCCTCCGGTGTGCATGTCAGCGTTTCCCTAATTTCTCATGGGATCATCTAACCCGTCCAAGCAAGCAGGCGAAGTTGGACGGTTATTATGGTTTTGAGACTGTCTTGGATAGTTCAAGCTCGTTCGAGATCCTCCCAAGCAACGCGGCTACCCTACTTAGGGTTGGCCTTTGATGGTGATGGGAGATGTATGGTGATGTTCGACCGTCTAGGGCATAAGTGGGCCCGCCGGTGGTCATCACGATAATTTCCTATTCCTGCCAGGGTTTGACTAAGCTTGTTAAATTGCGCGGCCAACTTGTGTGGCCGTGATCGTTTCTGAGACTGATATGGACAGTCTAGATTTTTTTTTAAGGAAATTAAACATGTTCGATCGAGCTGTCTTTAATTAAAAGCGCATCGATTCAAGACTCTCTTTGTCAGGGAGTAATGTATCTTGTGTGGGTATTTCATGCGTATCTCAATATTGGCACTTCGGGAGATTCATATTACTCTGCTGAGAGTGAACACTTAATCGTCATGTCATGTCAATAATGAGAGTTCGGCTGAGAACATAGCATGGAAAATACTAGGCAAATCATGCGCTAATTAATAATGCTAATATAATTCACAGAATATTTGGGATTGCCGTTGTACGCACCATTCTGAATGAATTCCATACATATTGAATTTCTCAATGATTAAGAGGTTTTTTACACTCATCACTTCTTAAATGACTTTATACCCTTGGAGGGCGTCAGCGCATTAAATACAGGGTTTTACAATTTTAGCCCTATTCGAAAAACCACCATCAACACCCACACATCAAAAATATCGACATTGAGAATATGATTGAGTGGCATTTAATTTCGAGAACCTAGATTTCTCTTTCGTTGACATCTATCACAAGATTTGGAAAAAACATATGCATCCTCAAATAGGGTAGGCCAAAAAAACCCACTCTCAAGGACTTTGAGAGCGGTAAGTTTTGCATCGAAGTGACCACCACAATCATAAGAATGACAAAAAGATAGAATTGACTGAAATTTAGAGTTTGGCACGACCTGCAGATAATTTGATCAGCACCATATTTCCACAAGTAGGGCTTGTCCCATACATATTGCTTGGATATTTTCTTAAGCTGTAGCTTTTGAAAATTAGACATCGTACTAGGTACTTGCCTTGTAACCAAATAGTTCAATATATCAACATACCAAGGTGTTGATTCTTCAATCGAGAAAAGTTGTTCGTCTCGAAAACGATCCTGTAATGGGAGTTCTTCTTCGGAAACAACAAGTCTACTAAGATGATCAGCGAATGTATTCTCAACACCTTTCTTATCTCTATTTCCATATTGAATTCTTGCAACAAAAGATTCCAACGTATGAGTCTTGGCTTAGCCTCCTTCTTTTTCAATAGGTACCGTAGTGCTGCATGATCAGAATGTACAATCACATTGGTACCCACCAAATAAGCTCTGAATGTTTCTGATGCAAATAACATATCCAAAAACTCTTTCTTAGTAGTAGAATAGTTGAGTTGAGCCTCATTAAGGGTCCTTGATGCATAATAAATCACATGTGACCTCTTGTCTACTTTCTGACCCAAAACAGCTCCGACTGCATAGTCACTTGTATCACACATTAACTCGAACGACAAACTCCAGCCAGGTGACTTAATAATAGGTGCAATAGTCAACAATTCCTTCAATTTTTCAAAGGCATCCTTGCACTCCTGGTCGAAGTTAAAAGAAACCTCTTTTTGCAATAATTTGTACATTGGCATTGAGATTTTGGAGAAATCTTTGATAAACCTCCTATAAAAACCTGCATGACCAAGAAACGAGTGAATTTCCCTCACCGAAGTGGGGTATTGTAAGTTCTTAATCAAGTCTATCTTTTCCTTGTCTACTTCGAGCACTTGAGAGGACACGATGTGGCCAAGTACAATTTTATAGTTTACCATAAAGTGGCATTTCTCCCTATTTATAACAAGATTAGTGTCTATGCATCTTTTAAGCACAAGTTCAAGATTAGTTAAACAAATATCAAATGAATCGCCATAAACATAAAGTCGTCCATAAATACCTCAATGATGTTTTCTATATAATCAAAAAATATACTGACCATACATATATAGTTCGTTTTCTAAAGTAGCCAAATTTGCAAATTAGATATTAAAGAAACATTTCTACACCTCATATTTCTAGTAGAAAGTAGACTTTCGTTAGAAAGTGCACATAATATGGACATAAGCAATAGAAAGAAATAAAATAAACTGCAAGCACAATAGCAGGGAAGTAATGCTGCAAATCAAATTTTATACGTCAATAATTTTAATATTTTTGTTGGTCATTTGAAGGTTACACATACAAGTACAAAATATTGTGAGGAAGAGGCATGGTAGAATCATTCGTATAAAATATGAGGCTTCTCCGGAGGAAATCATAACATGTGAAGGTGGAAAGTAAGTCAATACAAACAACCACCTAAAACATTTTTCCCTGTACTCCACAGTATTAAGTGCGAACTACAAATGTTCATTCATACAGAATCATCAACGCCATCACCTTAAATTTAAATTGCGAGAATGTGGCTATTTAACTTAGAATAGATATTTTGTTTTAGAAATGGTACTACTTGTACTGATGTTAATGTTGACGTCAAAACAACCTAGGTAAGGTGTAGCAAAGAAATTTACCAATGATCTATGTTTTTTCACCATCCTGGGATATGATTTTTGCAATAACCAGCACACGTCCTGCAAATGAAGTCATTCTTAATAATTTGATCTTCGATCAAAAAATTAGTAGTCTACTAATAAGAATTAATAAAAAAAATTGATTCTAAGCAACGAAAAACCATCTCAATTAAAAATTGCTAACACTATAAACCCCATCTTCATATTTCAAGCATATCCGAATACCAGCTTGTAAAGCTTCCATGAAATCTTTAACTTCTTATGTTTATTGATTGATATTGTTCCCAGTTCACCAATCTGCAAAATCAGCATTTCAGTCGCCCAAAAAATTGCAAAAACTCATAAATAAAATTCAAATAAAACCCAAGGTTCCAGAATAATCTAAATCTAACTACCATAAGTTTAATTACAGAAGGAAAACGAAAGAAAAAAATAAGTAAATCGAGTTAGGTTTAGGAAGAAATCTTATAATCAAGCAAATCACCCGTACCGTCGGACACTTATCATAAACAGATACTAAATCAAAGATCTTTTTACTTGCTACGTTATGGAATTTTCAAAAAGTGAAATCCTTAAATTGATACATAGAAATAAAGAGATAATTAGAATACGTTTAAAAAATGTTATTGTCTCTCATTATAAATGATATCCATCTTGAATTTTATCTACATATCAAAATTTAAGAATTTACCTCTGCGATTTAGATCCACGCAATACAGAGACGCCTCAGAAATAGAGGTAGGAGAACCGGAGAAGTAACTTAGAGCATTTATTTGTTTGTATTCATTTACCGGTGGTTCGTGGGGCCATGAAAGACGAACATGTTTTTCATCAGCCAAACAATACACTTGTGGGGTTATCATATCATGTAAGCGACCACAGCCGTAGATTTATCTATTTGGAGAGCGAATCTGGACCGCCACTTACACAGGCAAAATTATCCAAACTGTGCCATGTATTCTTGATGAAGTAAAAATTGTAGGGTACACCTATAACTTTAGTTAATAAAGATAACTGATTAGTCTAACAAAAATAATGTGAACACATAGACAATTCAATACTAAAAATAGTGAGATTAGTATTATTGATAAATCTTTAAAGTCACATATAAACTTACTGAGTACCTTGGCTCATATATAGAATCAACAGTTTATAATTACATAAATGCTAATGATATTTTTGGGACTCAATAATATTTGTAAGAGTAGTTAGAATAATAGCTTGACCATTAATGTTAATAATAAAAATATTATAATAGTAATTATAGATGATAATAATAGTAATAATAATTTTAATAAAGTAGTGTTAGCATTTATCCATTAGTATCATATTGGACTTAACTTAACTAAAATCTCATTAAAGATATATAGCGATAAAAATAATAATTATGATTAAATAATTATGGAAAAAAAATAACGCTTCTTACGATTAAATATTGTAAATTAAACTAAATGACAAATTAGAAATATATGTTTTGTGTTTAAACTAGATAGTTAGTACAATACTTATTAGGCGTTAGAGGTAAAAGATGAGGATATAATGTTGTTTGAGGATGAAAACTTTTTCTACCGGTTTTGGTAAAATTGGGTGTGTGGATGAGAAACGAATCTAAACCCTAAACAATGCACTGCACGGGAGTACTTTTGATTCGAGAGATCAATCTATACAATCCTGGCCTAAACTAAGAAATGGCCGTTCCAGGCTTGCTTCGGTCACAAAGTGAAGGAGAAGGGTTGGTCTTAGGGAGGGAAGCGAAGAAAGTGTTGAGACCAGAATGGTTAATTCTGAAGGTGTGCTTGTCTTATGACTTGTATCAGAAAGTGGAACTGGTTTGCAGAATGACAAGCTACCAGTTCTTTGGTGATTTCCGGATACTGTGTTATTCTCTGACCAAAACTTGTTCTTTGGTGGAAATAAGTGAAACTTATTTATACAAGTCGTAATAAAACGTAACCTGGTCTCGTAGGAAGTGAGAGCGATTGAGTGATGGAAGAGTGGAGTAACGTATAACCGTCGGAAACCATGCTTCCATGATGAAGAAAGTGGATCCGTTTACCACCACTAGTTGTGGGCCCGGAGTGGCATAGTTCATGCCATGACTAGAAATTAGGGTCTCATCTACCGCCACTAGAGCATGGTCGTGTTTCTGGTTAGGATAGCCAAATTGAAGTATGTTGCTGCGTTGACCACGAACAGAAAGTGGGTTGGCACTTAGGTGCGCTATTTATGGCGCGTTGGCACGTTTGGCGTGTTTTGGCATGCCGCTTTGGCATGTGCGCTCGGTTTTGGGAAGCCAATTTGGCATGGCGACCACTTGACGCAATTTCCACCTCTTTTAAAGTTGTGGCAGGTTTAGGGAAATCTGATTGGTGAATTAAAGTAGGGGGTCGGCCAAGCATGGGCGTGGCTACCCTTTTGGTGCATGTGGCGGGTTTAATGTGACCTGATTGGTCGATGGGGAATAGGGCCAGCAGGTATGGTCCCAGCCACAACTAATGGGAGTGTGGCAGGTTTAAAGCGACCTGATTGGTCGACAAAGGAGTAAGGGACGGTTAGGTAGCATGGGGCGTGGACAAGTGGCGCCGGATAGCATATGGCATGGCCACGCTTCCCTCATTTTTTCTCCTACTCCGCGACTCCGTTATTTTGCAGAGTGATGGTACATTAAATGCAAGGTTTTACAAATTTATCCATGAATTAAAAACCACCATCAACATTAAGTCCCTTGCTTAGCCCACAACAATGGCATTGTTGCGGGGTAAGCATGAGATGGTGACAGAGAAGGATAAAATCAAAAGGGAAAGTCATGAAGAGATTACCAGGAAAAAATTGACTAACCTTTGGCAGGAGACATGAGTAGTCTATGATCCTTGTGTTGGCGCGCTTCTGTCTTGGCCACGGAGTACTGGTGCCATGTAGTGTTGGTGCAACGAGCCTTGAATACAAAAATGAGTGTCGAGGTGGTGGAGCCGTCAGCACTATAATGTATTGAGGCCATGACAACACAATAGTGAGTGTTGAAGAATTTGTACGTCTCAACTCTAAAAGGAGAATGTGTTGAGACAATATGCCTGAAAACAGAGTAGTAAGTGTTGAGGAATTTGTACGTCTCAACTCTAAAAGGAGGATGTGTTGAGACAGTATGCCTGACAACAGGGTAGTGAGTGTTGAGGAATTTGCACGTCTCAACACTAATATAAGGATGTGTTGAGGCAGCATGCCTGGAAACACAATGGTGAGTGTTGAGGAATTTTCACGTCTCAACACTAAGATAAAGGATGTGTTGAGGCAGCATGCTTGGCAACGCAGTAGTGAGTGTTTAGGAATTTTCACGTGTCAACACTAAGAGAACGATGTGTTGAGGCAGCATGCCTGGCAACACAGTGGTGAGTGTTGAGGAATTTTCACGTCTCAACACTAAGAGAAAGGATGTGTTGAGGCAGCATGCCTGGCAATACAGTAGTGAGTGTTGAGGAATTTGCGCGTCTCAACACTAAGAGAAAGGATGTGTTGAGGCAGCATGCCTGGCAACACAGTAGTGGTGTTGAGGAATTTGCACGTCTCAACACCAAGAGGAGGGTGTGTTGAGGAAGCATGCCTAGCAACACAGTAGTGGTGTTGAGGAATTTGCACGTCTCAACACCAAGATAAGGGTGTGTTGAGGAAGCATTCCTAGCAACACAGTGGTGGTGTTGAGGAATTTGCACGTCTCAACACCAAGAGGAGGGTGTGTTGAGGAAGCATTCCTAGCAACACAGTGGTGAGTGTTGAGGAATTTGCACGTACCAACACCAAGAGGAGGGTGTGTCGAGGAAGCATGCCTAGCAACACAGTAGTGGTGTCGAGGAATTTGCACGTCTCAACGCCAAAATGAGGGTGCGTTGAGGAAGCATGCCTAGCAACACAGTAGTGGTGTTGAGGAATTTGCACGTCTCAACACCAAGAGGAGGGTGTGTTTAGGAAGCATGCCTAGAAATACAGTGGTGAGTGTTGAGGAATTTGCACATCTCAACACCAAGAGGAGGGTGTGTTGAGGAAGCATTTTTAACAACACAGTAGTGGTGTTGAGGAAGCATGCCTAGCAACACAGTGGTGGTGTTGAGAGGAATTGACACGTCTCAACACCAAGAGGAGAGTGTGTTAACGAAGCATGCCTAGCAACACAGTGGTGAGTGTTGAGGAATTTGCATGTCTCAACACTAAGATATTTAAAATTTATTGAATATGCCTGATAGATATAAAACATTTAGTTTAAGGATAGTTACTTAGATATGTATCCGCTAGGCATGTCCTTCGCGCATGATTGGGCTTTGGGTATTTTAGGCTCCCCCATGAATAAACAACATCAAGCGTTAGTGATGACGTCAGGATGATGATGGGTTGATAGACGGACAAAATTCCCCAGGTCTTTGATGGGATGAAACAAAAGGTGGCCACAACTATGAACCCTGGATGGATGCGATCACGATCCTTGACAGGGAGGAGTGTGGTGTCTACGGGCACGAACCTTGGAAGAAAGGAGGTGTTGAAGCGGTCTCGGTTCTGGAGAGGACGTTGAAGCTTATGGAGAAGAACGCCGAAGCGGAGCGGCTGCTGAAGCGAACGTTGAAGCGGCTCCTGGATAGAACTCTAGTGAGGGCTCCATTAACCTTTGGTTTCGAAAAAAGAGTTGATATGATATGGCATATGGGAAGACGACACACAAATAGTGTTGGTCGGAAAAATCGTGTTTTTCTCCTCATGGGAAAGAATACGCTTCTTCTGTTTGATTTTCCCTTGCAACTAGAGTATTAACGGTTACAATGTCGAAGTTGGAGGCCGCGTCAATCAGCGTGCTGTCAAACTCGACATACTTCAAGTGAACAGTGGTTAGGAGTCCTCAGTTCCATCTATCAACCGTGCTTCCCAAGAGAGGTTGGGGTTTGGGAACGGCTTCGCTGGCTGGAAACAACTGCTTTCCTGATACAGTGCGGTTGAGGGCTGCAGATATGTCTTGGCGTTGTACCTTGTAGAAATACAGAATCTCACATAAATGTTTCATCATAGACTGCACGATTTTATGGACGGAGCCCCCAGAAATTATGCAGCTCCTGATGGGAAGAGAGTCTTTGTGAACTCAGGAGGGTTGTTGATTTTCTTTGCCTCGATTTTGGAGAAATCGTTTCTGATCTTCACGTGTGATGAAATTGGATTGATGATTCTTTTCTACTGGGCGTTCAGGAGCAACACGAGCCTCTTCATCTACAAAGGCGCGTCCTGCTGAAGTGCTTGCGCAGGATGTTAAAAGTATTCCTTGTCATCTCTATCAGGGGTTGACGTGACTCTTGTGGTAGCCGCTCCGTTAGTGTCTTGAGGAAGATAGGTATGTCTTTCTGAGATGTAGCCATGTCTGTCTGAGCCTTACGTGAACCTTTTGTCTTTCCATCAAATCAACAGTGGTAAGAGGAGGTTGACTTCCTATGGCTCCTCTAATCTCTCATCCCGGTGGTGGAGTGGTGGAAATGGCTTCAGTCCATGGAATGGTGGAAATGGTTTCAGTCCGTGGAATGGTAGAAACGGCTTCAGTCCATGGAATGGTAGAAACGGCTTCAGCCCATGGAATGGTGGAAACGGCTTCAGTCCATGGAATGGTGGAGACGGCGCCGTTTTCTTGACCACGAGACGGGTAGAGATGGTGTTGAAACTTTGGCTCGACCGGGGAGCTGGAGGAGGGAGATGGTGTTGATGGCTCCTGGTTCGTGGAACGGTGGAAATGGCACTTGGCTTCAGTCCGTGGAATGGTGGAAATGACACTTGGCTTCAGTCCGTGGAACGGTGGATGACGCTGCTAATTCGGACACGGAGTGGTGATGATGGTGCTGCAACTTCGAACACAAACTGTTGGCGTTGGGAGCGTTGGCGCTGGCTTGACCATGGAGTGCTGGTGGCATGGAGCGTTGGCGCTGGCCTGACCATGGAGCGTTGCAGGTTGAGCGGCTGGTGTTCCTCGTGCTGGTGCGCTGCTGGTTCGACCATGGAGCGGAGATATTGGCACACGACTTGTTCGGCTATGGATCATGAGTGTGATACGCCCAGTTATCTATTACCGTTCATGGAGCAAGGAGGAATCCTGCTTCTGTTCAAACTCTAGAAACTCCGTTCGTACGAAAAGGGGTATCAACCCTCTTCTGTTTTTGGTGCTCGTCCGGCTCCGTGCTTTTGTCTGCACCGTCCGGATCCTCTTCGTCATTTTTTAGCGGTGATAGAGCGAGCATTAACAGCAACAAAGCAATCTCTGTTAGTTTCAATCAACAGAAAGGCGAGCCAGGAGAACTCAAGGTAGGTGCTCTTTTCCATTTTACGCATGTAGCCACTCAAAAGTACCATCGATCTTCTCCAGAATATGTAATAAGGTTCTGACTCCAGAAGAATGAGTATCTGACCTCTCAGTAGATTTCAAAATTTACTAAACTCCATTGCACTCTAGGGATGGATGGATGAAATATATACTCGGGAATGATCATGTCAGGGCTAATCTTGGAGATTGTGGTTGCGTTGTTGGTCCATCCTTGATTTTAGGTTATTTGGTGCCTGGACTTTCTGATTACGATGATGATATGCTGTGGGTTCTTGCATGGTCAAAATCTTCTGGGGCCATTGGGTGAAGTAGACGAGCTGATAGCGTTCCGTCGCTGGTGTGCTGCTATAAAATCTTAAAGGACTTCATTCCAAGCGACATCCTTTGAACCATCTTATGAACCTTTGACTATCGTGTAGAATGGGATGTGATTAGGGATGCACATGGTACGGTACGGCCCGATTCTCTTATGGAACCGGTCCCTGTACTTGGTGTTGACCAGAATCTCATTTTGAGTACCGGTACCTGTACTTGTACCTGGTGTTGTACTTGTACCTCCGGTACCGCGTTTTTACCCATTCCAGTTATCAATGAGAAGAAAAAAAATCAGATGCAAGTTCTAAAAAGCTTGGTGATCTGTATGATTATGTTCTTCACCTCCCTAACATACAATTATAGGAACAAAAATTAATGATTACTCAAATTACCCAATTACACAGACACAAGTTAATTATCCCTTGAAGGAAAAATCAGTAGAACAAAATTATACAATTAACAAAATCTTAAAACTCAAGCCCTAGCAGACATCTATTGAGTATCAGAAACCCAAAACTCTTCTCCATTTCCTTAGCAGCACAATTCTTGGTCCAAGATGATAATAACATTTCCATTAATTAAGGAAAAAAAATTAAAAATTCCAATTTCAATTCTCATCAAGAAATTTCCAAAATTTTAGTTCACGCATCAAACCCTTAGTTTATCCCCCCAACACCATTAATCAAATCCATTCTTAAATTGGGCAGACAAGGCTTCCGTCGTTCCCTCAACGACTGTAAAAATCAAACTCCCCCAATTAACCCTAAAAACACAAAATTCATAAAATCTCGATCACCAAAATTGAAACTTCCGCATCTACAAATCAAAAACTCAATCCAAACCTCTGTCAGCAAGTGTATCTACAAAACACAAAATAACATAGCAAATCGGTGCAAAAACAGAATAAATGAGTACATATTCTTCTAATCTCAGAAACAAAACAACATGGGTTTGTGTTTATGAAGCTTACATTTAGGACTGAAGAGGTAATGAAAGAGAAAGACAGCAGAATCCGTTGAAATTAACTGGAGAGGTATTGAAAGCAAAACACCACAGATCTGCGATTAGAGATGGTGAAGATGAAGAAGTGAACCTAAAATGTTGATAGAGACACGAGCCTCGGCTGCTCTCGATAGAAAAAAATAAGAAGAAGAAATGAAGAATGATTTGAAACACAGAAACTTTGTTATAAACTCTTATACAAAACCTAAAACGGATGGTTAAAATTAATCCATAAACTTCTAATCGATGGCTCTTATTAATCGGGACATTCAAGACGGTACTAGCCGGTACTACTAGAGAACTGAGTGCCTGTACTGGTATACACCGGTTCCCATGTTTTATTCTCGGTCCCTGTACCGGCTACACCGGTTCCGGTACGGTACCGGTCCAGTTTTTCCGGTTCCACTCCGGTACAAGTCTTCTCAACCGGTTCTTGTGTAGCCTTAGATGCGATGAGCAGTCCCCAGTTACACTCATGTCTGGTCATAGATCCGATGGCGTGGCCAGATCTGTGAATATCTCCGCGGCATGCTTTTGGAGTCTTTGATGCACGTGTATGGCTTCATGTTGAGAAGTTCCAGCGGCTCTTAAAGCTTCGACAGTGACAATGTTGACTTCATAAATAACCTGGTTGAGGGGAGTGAAGGCATCCCATGCTGGAAGTCCCCATGTGTAATTATCCTTAGTTTATTTTCTCGTGGAAGATGTGCCTCTACTGCATTCACTTTGTAGTGGTTGTTGTTATGGTAAATCTCTGGCTGGTATCAACAGACGAGCAGCAACAGTTCTTAGCAGCAGATGTGATCCGAAGAGACTACATTGTCGTGGAAACAAAATAGGTTGGCAGGAATTGCATGGGCGTCCATGGAAGCAAAGGGATTGGCTGGATGCGTAAGCGAGTAAACCGACCACGACCACGAGGTTTAGAGAGATGGATCAAAAAGTGGCCACACCTATGAACCTTGGTTGGTTGTGATCACGATACTTGACAGGGAGGAGTGGCGACTTCTGGAGAGAACGTTGAAGCGGCTTCTGGAGAGAGAACGTTGAAGCGGCTCCTTCTGAGTTGTGGTCATGTCCGTCTGAGTTTTGGCAACAACTTATTGTCTCTCCATCAAATCGATAATGGTAATGGGAACGGTTGGTTTCCTCTGACTCCTCCAGCCTCACGTACTGACGAAGAATTGGTGGCAGCGGCTCTGGTGACCGGAGGTGTAAATCCTGAAGGAACATTTTTCGCGCCGCTGGTGTTGACAGGTGGCGTATTAATGCCACTGGAAGGAAAGTTAATATCGACGATGATTTCAGTGGTAGTGTTTTCAGGGTTTGTTGCTGATCCGGACCTGAGTTCTACTATCTTGAGATCAGGATTGAAATTAGAAATTGGAAATTGATATTGCAACCGAGAGATTAATCTCCCACTGTGGTCGCCAATTGTTTGAGGGTGAAAACTGTTTCTTCCGGTTTTGGTAAATTTGGGTGTGCGGGTGAGAAACGAATCTAAACCCTAAACAATGCACTGCACGAGAGTAGTCTTGATTCGAGAGATCAATCTGTACAATCCTGTCCTAAACTAAGAAATGGCCGTTCCAGGCTTGCTTCGGTCACAAAGTGAAAGAGAGGGTTGGTCTTATGGAGGGAAGCGAAGAAAGTGTTGAGACCAGAATGGTTAATTCTGAAGGTGTGGCTGTCTTATGACTTGTATTAGAAAGTGGAACTAGATTGCAGAATGAGAAGCTATCAGTTCTTTGGTGATTTCCGGATACTGTGTTGTTCTCTGACCAAAACTTGTTCTTTGGTGGAAATAGGTGAAACCTATTTATACAAGTCATAATAAAACGTACCCTGGTCTCGTAGGAAGTGGGAGCGATTGAGTGATGGAAGAGTAGAGTAACGTATAACCGTCGGAAACCATGCTTCCATGATGAAGGAAGTGGATCCGTTTACACCCGTTACTTTTTTCCACCACTAAAGTTTTGTTTCCTGACACTTTCTTATAACGGGCGTATTTCCCGCCGCACTATGTAAACCGCCAGACCAATACCCTGATGAGTATCCCCCCAGTTTTGTGACATGTTTGATGTCTCGAGTGTTTTCGTGGAAAACATTTAGTATTTTTCTACGTGTGGCGAGTCAAGGTCAAGAGACTTGCCGTAGGAAAATAACATGTGGTGCTATTTGGCTTGTCTTGGCTGGTTGCCTAAAACTTGCCACGGGCCTGTCAGTTCGGTGGCGAACTTGGACGGCTGAGATTGCATCTCATGAGGAAGGGTAGCCATTGATTATGGACACATCATGTTGTTGCCTGATAATGGCATAGTGGTGCCATTGGCACGCGCCAATGATGTAGCAGCACCTTTAACGCATACCAGTAGTACTGCGGCATGGTTGGCATAGTTTCGTGCATGCCAGTGGCACGGTGGCATGGCTGGTATAGCTTGCGCATGCCAGTGGCACGATGGCGAAATTAGCGCTTGGGGTAGCCATGACCGCTAGATTTTGGCACATTAGTGTTAAGACTCTAATGTGGTGTGGCAACATCAGTTCCAGTCGCCACATCAATCCCAATACTATGTGGAATATTATTTAGCTTGATTGGCGTAACAACTTTGCCTAAATTAGGGTTTGGCATGCCGAAACCCTAATTAGCGCATATGACATATGCGGTATGCGGCATGTGGTCGTGGCACAGTGGCGTTTTATGTAAACGGTGCCAGAGCCATGCCAAAAGAACCATAGCCATGCCATTATGTGAAAATGTCCACGGGAGTCAATATTTCCACAAGTGGCATGTTGTGACGCCTTTATTAGGGTTTCCACGGCTCGTGGCATGTTGTGGGCCCGGAGTGGCGTAGTTCGTGGCATGACTAGAAATTAGGGTTTCATCTACCGCCACTAGAACATGATCGTGTTTCTGGTTAGGATAGCCAAATTGAAGTCTGCTGCGGCGTTGGCCATGAACAGAAATGGGTGGGCACGTAGGTGCGCTATTTATGGCGCGTTGGCACTTTTGGCGTGTTTTGGCATGCCGTTTTGGCATGTGCGCTCGGTTTTGGGAAGCCAATTTGGCATGGCGACCACTTGACGCAATTTCCACCTCTTTTAAAGTTATGGCAGGTTTAGGGCAACCTGATTGGTCAATAAAAGTAGGGGGCCGGACAAGCATGGGCGTGGCTACCCTTTTGATGCACGTGGCGGGTTAATGCGACCTGATTGGTCGATTGAGAATAGGGCCGGCAGGTATGGGCCCATCCACAACTAATGGGAGTGTGGCAGGTTTAAAGCGATGTGATTGGTAGACAAAGGAGTAAGGGCTGGTTAGGTAGCATAGGGCGTGGACAAGTGGCACCAGCTAGCCTATGGCAGGGCCACGCTTTCCTCATTGTTGCTCCTACTCCGTGGCTCCGTTATTTTGCAGAGTGATGGTACATTAAATGCAAGGTTTTACAAATTTAGCCATGAACTAAAAACCACCATAAACAAATGTATAAAATGAAAAGACTCAACTTGTTAGTAATCTTATACCGAAATTATCTTTAGTCTAACAAATGATTCAGTAAATCTCTAAAATGAAACAAATACATGAAGTGGTAATAATTAAGGGTGCACAGGAACCGACCTGGACCGAGGAACCGTCCCGGAACCGGCGGAACCGAGCCGATATTTGTCCCGAACCAAGGAACGGGGTACAGGTACCGGTCCATAAAATAGGAACCGAGGCTGATGAGGTACAGGTACACGGTCCTGTATAAGTCCCGTATCGTCCGGACCGAAAGAACCGACCATTCGTAGCCATTAGATTTAGGGGTACTGAACAAATACAGCCGTTAGATTAAGGGGGGGGGGGGTATATATACTACCTTAACGATAGGGTTTCTCATTTTCGTTTTTGTTTCCCTTCTTCGTCTTCGACTCTTCCGGTCTTCCCTCTGAGAGACTGATATAGTTCTTGAGTCTCTGATTCTCTGAAGTCTGAAAGTGAACTCCATTAATCAGTGAACACGGAACACCGAACAAGAACAACACCTCTCGATCCAGAAGAAAAAGTCAGTGATTTCAATGATTTGATTAATTTTGTTGTTTTATGAAGAACAAAAGAGTTAGAGTTCTGAAGTTGTTTTGGTGAAGAATCAGAGAAAGGTAATTTTTGGGTTCCCGTAGTTTGAATTTATTTTGAGTAAAACTGAATAAAAACTGACGAATCTTATATGGATTTGTTGTATTGAAGTTGAATCGGTTATATGGAGATTTAATTTGTGCTTAATTGTGAGATTGAGAAATAGGGTTCATCATGTTCTTCCGTAATTTAGAAATTAGGGTTCGTGGATTTTAATTGAGTTATCTGTGATTTGAATTCAAGGAGGAATTAGGGTTTAGCTGAGAACTGATGCTAGTTAGAATTGGAAGACATGAAGATGGAGTTTCTGAAATAGTTATGTTGATCTTTGGTAGTTTATTGCAATGATTTGATTAATTTTTTTAATTAATTTTGTTGTTTATGAATTTGATAATGGCAAATTGGAGATAATCAAGTATTATTTATGCTAAGAGAATTTATTTATGCTTTATTCTTTATGAGGAACTGTCATGATTAATTTACCTGTATCTGGTTTTTGAAAGTTTTGAATAGGGTGTATCTTCTAACCTTTTGAACTTTTTGATTGGTTCATTTGATTTTAGGCGAAGGGATCGAAGAAACATTTGAAGAGGCTTAACGCCCCTAAGCATTGGAGGCTTGATAAATTGGGTGGTGCTTTTGTAAGTATAGAAATTTCATTTTACTTGAATTTATCATATGTTTACATGATGCTCCAGGTGACTGATAGAGTAGTTTGTTGTTTAATACTAGATTTTAATGGGTATTTTGGAGAGGCGTTGCTCTGCTCTAGATAAACTTGCTTGCCATAAATTCAGTAGGCAAGCTGCTAATGTACACTTTTTTCATGATCATTAGATAAGCCATCTTAAGCAATATGGAGGTTATCATTGGTTGTGGCATCGGCTGCTCAGTTTACACTAGCAATATGGAGTTCCTGCCTTAAGTCATACTTATAATTTGGCTTGTGATAAATATTTGCCTTCCATGAAATCTGAGTCATGCTTTTCTCCTGCTCCTGCCTTGGCTATACTTTCATCTCCATGTTGGTTCTTCATTCTCCTGTACTGATTCCTATTGATTTCTTTTTCTTCTTTGTTGTATTGCAGGGGCTAATATATGGATGCAACACAAAGGTTTCAGCATAGATATTTCTCGCAGTTTTTTCTTTGTTCACCTGTTCTGTCTGGGTATTAATTTTGTTGGTCTTAGGTTTTTTCAGGTGAGGGCTTATCCCTGCTGTTTGGTTGGGTACTGAACTGAGGGTTCAAATCCTTTTGTGTTTGGTAAATCCTAGCCCGTTATCTACTTTTTATCATTCATCTATAATGGTTAAAAGTTGAAAATAATTTAAATAAATAATGTTTTTTTTTAGAACAATGTCCAGTTCTGCTTAGAACTTATGCAGTTATGCTTAGAACAATGTCCAGTTCTTATTTTTTATAACAGAGCTCAATGCTTAGCCATATGTCCAAGTAGCTAATATGTTTTTTATAACAGTACATATTTTTTATAACAATTCTTATTTTTTCAGTTTCATTTCAGTTCTTATTTCATTTCTTATTTCATTTCTTATTTCATTTCAGTTTCATTTCAGTTCTTATTTAATTTTTCAGCACTTAAATTTGTTTTCTCAGTGATAAGCTGGCATGGATGAATCAAGTCAAGCTCATGGAACAGATACCCCTACACCTACAACTGCTACACATACCACTGCCACAGATGCAATTGTTGGATCCTCAATCCAACCAACAAATGAAGCAGCACAGCCAGAGACAGCAACAGTAGATGTAGAAGCTACTTCTACATCTATGGGTGGTAAGATAACTTCTGACATTTGGAATCATTTCAAGAGGTTGAATGTTCAAGATGATGGATGCAATTACTGCAAGAAGGTGATAAAGGCTCATACTGGAAAGAATGGTACAAGTGGAATGTGGAAGCACTTCAACAGATGCAAGCAGAATCCTAACAAGCCAAAGCCAAAAGGACAACAAACTCTGACATTAAATCCTGCACAACTGGGTGAGAATGAAGGTCAGTTAGTCTCTACTATTTTCAGTCAAGAGAAATGTAAAAGGGAAGTTGTTGAATTTATTATAATTGATGAGATGTCATTTAGAGAAGTTGAGGGTGAAGGTTTTAGGAGAATGATGCATGTCTTAGAGCCTAAATTTGTTGTGCCAAGTAGAATGACTATTTATAGATGTTTATTAGACATGTATGTATTAGAGAAAGAAAAGTTGAAAAATTACTTCAAGTCAACCAAGCAGAGGGTTAGTTTGACAACAGACACATGGACTTCACCAAACAATTTCAACTACATCTGTGTAACAGTTCACTTTATTGATCAGCAATGGAAGTATCAAAAGAGAATTATTATGTTTTGTGAGGTTAATGGTCACAAAGGAATTGACATTGGTGAGATGTTAGAGAAGTGTTTGTCAGATTGGGAGCTTAAAGATGTGTTTACTGTCACTTTGGATAATGTGAGTGCCAACAAGGCAGCAGTGGATTATTTGAAGACTAGTATTGTTTCAAAGACAAGGGCAGAAGAGAGAGCTAAGTACTTGCATGTATGTATATGTATATGTATATGTATATGAATATGACTTATTATTATTTTTACTTTCTAACTTAGGATTATGTTTATTAGTTTTGTTAAAATATCTAATACTTGTTTGAATTCACCTTTTCAGGTAAGGTGTGCAGCTCATGTACTTGCACTTGTGGTAAAAGATGCTGTGAGGGTCTACAACAAATCAATTGCAAGAATCAGGTCAGTTGTCAAGTATATAAAGGGTTCTCCATCTAGGTTGGCTAAGCTTAAGCGTTGTGCAAAATTAGTTGGAATAGAGTCTAAGGTAACATTGATATTAGATGTTAAGACTAGGTGGAACAACACATTCTTGATGCTACAGGATGCAGAAGTGTTAGAAAAAGCATTTATTAGGTTAGAAAGGTATGACAAGGAATATCGGCAGTTGTTTTATTACCCAAAACAGAGTGAGAAAGATCTACCTGATGCTAATGATTTTGATATTGATGATAATGTTGGTGAAGAAGAAGAAGAATTTAGTGAAGAAGAACAAGAAGAAGTTGAGGTGACAGGGAAGAAGAATAAGGCACAAAAGAAGAAGAAGAAGGTAGTAGTGAGGAAACCTGCTCCATGTGAAGAGGACTGGATCTTTGCCAGAGGCCTTGTCAAATGTTTGAAAGTATTCTTTGATGCCACTGTTGCATTTTCAGCCTCAGCTAAGGTAACAACAAACACTTTCTTATGGCAATTAGTTATCATATATGAGCAACTAGTTGAGTTTAGAGATAATGTAGATGAAGATCCTTTTATTGCTACTATGGCTGGAAAAATGTTTAAGAAGTATAACAAATATTGGGGTGATTATGCAAAGATGAACCCTACAACCTTTTTTGCCATGTTGTTGGATCCTAGAGAGAAAGAAAAAGGACTACAATTTGCTCTTGAGCTCTTGTATGGGAAGAATTCTTCTAAGGTTGAATCTGTTATGAAGCTTGCTAAGTTGGATTTTAAGATTCTATTTGAAGAATATAAGGATGCCTATTCAGTTCATGAGGAGGAGTCAAGCAGTTCTATGGGACAATCCAAAGCAGTGGTAAGTAAACCAGTGGCAGGGCCAAGTCGTATGAAAGAGTTGATGTCAAGGAGTAAGAGGTTCAAGAAAAGCCCAAATGATGATGAGGGAAAAACAGAGTTGGATAAATATTTCATTGACGAGTATGAAGAAGGTGTAGGAGAAGATGATGATGAGGAGTTTGACTTATTGGGTTGGTGGAAGACCAACAGTACAAAGTATAAGATACTTGGACATATGACTAAGGACATATTAGCCATTCCTGTGTCTTCTGTTGCCTCTGAGTCTGCTTTTAGCACAGGAAAGCGAGTCTTAAGTCCTTGTAGAAGCTCTTTATCTACAAGGACAGTTGAGGCATTGCTTTGCACACAAAGCTGGCTAAGGAAGCCAATACAACTTGATCTTCTATCTGATTACATACCAGATGATGATGTTGAAGTTGAAGAAGGTAACATATTACATTATTACTTGTGTGTGGCAGTAATAGATATAGTCTAATAGTTACTAACTGCTATTATTTGTTTTTGAAGCGTTACTTGGTCCTATGAACACTGATGACACCACAAGTGCTGCTGACATGGATTAGAAGATCAAGATTCAAGACTACTGCAGCACTAGCTGCACTGCTAGTTGTTTTTTTTCCAGATTTTCTCATTTTCAAGACTTAGTGTGGCTACTGCTACTTTTTTTTCCATATTTTCAAGGCATTGTTTGTTTGGTTTGTTAGTAATATTGCTACTTATTAGTTGCTGCTTTGAATGAGAATTTGTTATATAGAAAAAACAGGTAAAAAACAGGTAAAAGAAAAGGCAGAGTGGCAGATAGTTTTTTGCTGAAAAGGTACCGGTCCCAAAAGTTTAGTACCGACCTCTGGGAGTACAGGTACTCGGCCTCGGCAAGAACCGAGCCGAACCGTACCGTGTGCACCCTTAGTAATAATAGTGTTCGGATGCTTAGTGTAATATTAGAATTAAAAGACAATAAATTTGTATATTAATAGAATACGTTATATTAATAGCAAAATCTAGATACTATTAAGATATATTATAATTTTATGCAGACTCAAATTTAGATCATATTAAATTACCAACGCCAATATTTAACAAGATATAGTATATGGATTCAATGTGAATAAATAAAATATATTATATCAATCTTTACGTAAATGTAGAGTTATATTTAGAAGATTAAGACTTAACGTACCAACTGAACTATCAACTTAAGAATAATGAGACTGATAACACAATTGATTATAGTATTTTAGTAATTAAGCTGGTAGATAATAATTGAAAAATTTATATGTATAGTATTACACTAAAGTTAAAATTATCAAATATTATGGTAAAAGAAATAAAAAAAATAAATAAATAAATAAATAAATAAATAATTTCAGATTACTAGATTTCTTAAAATGCTGTGAAATATATATATAATTTATGAAGTAAAATTTTAGATTACACCACTTAAGATCAAAGTTTAAAGAATAATTAATCTTAATACTTAGTTAATCCAGCACTGGGGAATAGTGAGGTTGGTAATTCTGATGTGTTCGGGTGATACTTGTTACGTAGGTAGGCATTGTCAGGCGTCACGAACCTAGACATGACAAATGCATTCTTGTATCACTAGGCATAGAAGGGAGACTTGCTTCTATTAGTGGACTGATATATCCCAAATTTTACTTAGAAATTTTATTATAGAATATATTTTCTCGTATTTCGAACCAGTGACTTATTTAAATAAAAACTAGTCTTTTGAACCTAGATCCACAAATTTTAGTTGTAGAAAGCCATATAGGTTTGTGCTTCGTGTCGTGTTGTTTTTACGCGTAGACAATAGATATAATTATTCTTTAAGGTGGAGAGTTTTTTAATCCAGAAGGGTGGTTCGATTTTCGAAGACGAAAATGTATAATGTGGGGAGAATGAAAAGACCCTCAAGCTCGTCAACGCTATTTGAATGGTCTAGCGATGATCAAGTGACGAATTAGCCAATAATAACTCGATTAGTTTAACACGAACGTTAATTAATAGAAATTAGTCTAACAACGATCTAGACGTGAAACTAGTATCATTGAATAGGTCTCGAAAAGTTACACAGAATGGACTACTCGAACGTGTCAATCAGATACCGGACGAAGAATATTTCATCGGATAAGTATGAAGGGGAAAATAGTCATTTTGTAGTTAGCCGCATTGGCTGCCCTTATCTTTTGGTTGGGTGCGTTTAACATTTGGTCGGCCTTATCTTCACCAGAACCCGATCGAAGAATTCTTTCTTCTTTTATCTTCTTCTTTCTTCTTATTCTTTCTTTCTTTCTTCTTTTTCCTGCGTTCTTCATCTGTAGATGATTTGAGAGATCGAATGGAAGATTTGTGATCGGTGGAAGGTGGAAAATATGATTGGGTAGTTGTTAGTTATGGTGTTGTTGTCTGTGGTTGATTCGGAATCAAAGGAGGAAGTGAATTAGAAGTTAAGTGTTCTAAGTTTGATATTGATTGAAGTTTTATGAGGAATTGAAGATGGAATTAAGTAATTAAGAGGGGTTTGTGGCTTGATTGAATATGTGTAGCTTTCTTGATAAAGAATCAGTGAATTAGGGTTTCTGGAATTGAATTAGGGCTTGTAAGAAGAACACAGAGATTATGTAGAAGATGAAATTGATGCTCTGAGATGTTGATATGAGGTGGGTTTGAATAGAATTAGGGTAGAAGGTTGAAGAACAATTCAATTTTGACAGTTAGGGTTAGAAGTTATGAATCTAAAGTTCAATCGAAGTTGAAGATGTGAAGTAATTTATGGATATAGGACTTGGGTCTGTTAATAAGAAGGCGATGGACTAATTGTTGGTGTTAATTTGTGTATTAAGACAAACTCAGATAAGAGGGTAAGATGAATTTAAGATTTCGGAATTTGTTTATTCTTAAACCGTGTGTACTTGAGTTTTAGGCTGAGTTCATTGAATTGATATGCCTTAGATGGATGTGGTGGTGGCTGTGTATGATTGTACTACAGCTAGTGGTGCAAGTAGTATATACATGACATATAAGAGTTTATGGGAGTGGTTATATGTGCTGGGAAGAACTAGGAGTTTGATTCAGTTGGAGATGAAGAAGATGAATGTTGTGCAGGTTGTGTTGATGTTGATATATGGAACTGTTAATGTTTGAATTGCAGATGAGAATGAACCTGATGGAAAGGATGTAATGATATTAAGAATGAAGTTCAATAGGTATTAGAGATGGTTATGAAACTGAACTGGCAGTGTTGATGAGAGAAATGAAATGCAGGAAAAGACATGGCACTTCAGTTAGTGAACGAAGGTCATGAGCTACCTGAAGTGATAATGGTGGTGTTGTTGAGATTCAGGTGGGGTGTGCAGAGTGTTCTTGTTTTGGTAGTGGTGATGCTGGAATGGGTGCATATAGTTTTGATTGCAAATGTTTTGGTAGTATTGAATGAGATGTTGTGACTGAAATTTTAAAAAGAGAATTTGATAAATGTGTTGAGTTGAGTTGAATCTCTAAAGGAAAGCTTGCAGCTACTGCAATTGCAGGTAACAAGTGTTTGTAATTGTAATTGAATTTTGAAGTCTGCTTATGAATTATTAGTGAATGATTAAGAAGAAATTGTAGTTTAAAATAGAGTTGGAATTGAAACTATGGCAGGGAATATTGGTTGCTCAGTTTGAGCTTAGTTTAGTTGAGTCTTGTGATGAACCATTATGGTGTGGTTCAGCTTTTGGCCTTTGCATAAGCTTTGACCTTGAGTTTCCTGCCAGTCAGAAGTCTGACCAATTGTTTAGCTGACTCAGTTAATCTGACTGAGTTAACCCGTTGACTCTATTCTGAATTAGTCTAGTTGACTGAGTTGAATCAGTTGACGAGTTTAGACTTTGACCGAGTTGGACTTTAACCTTTGACTGTTGACCAGACCTTGGAAGTTGACTGTGAGTTGACTCTTTGACTGTTAGTGACTGTTAGTTGACCATGATGGACTGGACCTTAGGTTAATGGGATGGTCTAGTTGACTTGGGATTAAGACTAGTTATCCAATATTGATGAATTGGACCGCGTATGGTCTGAATTAGCCTTTTTCTTCTACAAGGTTGTAGATATTCATAAGACTTAGCTAACGAGTTATAGAATCAACTTAATTTAATTAGTAACTCTTAGATATGTTAAAAATAGATAAATAAAGAACCCTATTATTGGGGTTGTAGGAGAGAGAGATTTTGGGTGCTTAAAATACTAAGGGGAACCCAAATGTTATTGGGGGATATCATATTTATGCAAAAGTTCAAAAATACCCTCACTAATCTTAACTTATTCCCGTTCTACCCTCTCATTAACTACCTAATCTAATAAAAAAAAAAACTGAAAAAACGGAAAAATCATTAAAAGAAAAAAACTGTCGCCCCCCATTCTTCTTCTTCTTCCCCTTCTTCTTCTTATATTCTTTCCCTATTCTATTTTCTTTCTTCTTATTTTTTTCTTCCATTCTTCGTTGTTCAACGATTAATCGTCGATTCCAAAAAAAAATCTTCGTTGATTAAATTCATTCTATAAAACCATGAAACCTAAGGAAAATTTAGGTCAAGCTTCGTCGAATCAACCTCCTTCTGAAGCAGAGAAACCAACTTCATCAAATGAAGATGAAACTGAAGATCAAGAAGAAGTGAATGAAGGAGATGCACCAGCCGCCGCGAGCCCTGATATGACAGCAATAAGGTATGAATTTCAAAACCCACTCTTTATCTAAGCGTTTTGTTGATTATTCTGTTGGTTTTGAAAATTTTAGGTCTGAAAAAAAAGAGTTTCTGAAACTGCTTACGGCCGGGAGTTCTTGTATCCCCAGCTGTAAATAGGCCTTACGGTTGGGATTGTTTGTTTTCCCAGCCGTTTATATATTACACGGTTGGGATATGGTAGAACTCCAAGCCGTTTGTAGGATTAACAGTTGGGATATCTTAGAACTCCCAGTCGTAATATAGTCGATGCGTACGAGATGGAGAAATCCTATCCGCAACAAGTTGTATACGGCTAGAAATAACCTAGACGTATATTCTCCTGCGTTCGAATTTTTTCAGCGTTAATATTTACGTCTCGGTCTTTATGTCCGAAACCTTGTTTCGGCTGGATCGCTTATTTAGTTTCCCAGCCGTTTACGTGTTACGGCTTGGAGTTTCCTAGCCGTTTTTATTACGTCTAGATCAATTACTAATCTTCCCATCCGTTATGTTTGTTGCGTCTTGGGCTATCCAATTTTCCTAGCCGTTTTGCTTGTCACGGTTCGGTTGTGTTAAAATTTCCTAGCCATTTTTGCTTATCTACTATTGGTTTTTGGCCTTGTTTGTCTTTGAACAGAGGAAAAGAAAAGAAGAAGAAAATATCACAAGAAGCAACATCTCGTAATGACCCGACTCCGCAAACTCGTCACGCAAAACCATTGGGTGCAAACGCAAGGACTGTAAGTCGAGTTGTGACTTTTGGAGAAAATGAAGGTGGAGGAGATGGAGTTGGAATTACTGGAGGAACTGAAGTTGGCACTTCTAGTGGTGGTGGAAATAAAGGTGTACTTGTTGTTATCGGAGGAACTGAAGTTGGCACTTCTAGTGGTGCTGCTATTGATAAAGGTAAATCCGTAGTTGAGGAGGACAAGAAGGAGGTAAAGAAGAAGTATCCACCAAAAGAAACAGCAAGACAAGTAATTGATGCTATGGTGCCTTTACCTCCCAAGAGGAATGGGAGACCTTAGGGTGAGGCAAGAGATCGTTCCGTCTTGATTGGCTACGCATCTTCATGGGCTGCTAGGGTTTGTGGCACAAAGGTAATAAATAAAATTACATATACGTTATATTCATTTTGTTATGGATTGTTAATTTTACAACCAATTTTTTTTTGTAGTTCGCGGATAAAGCGGTCCCTAAACTAAAGCACTAACAAGCAAGGTTTTGGTCGTTGGACAAGGAGCATCCAGATGTGATAGCTTTGGTAAAAGCTTCGGGGTTATGGACTGGAATCGGGGATTTGCAGAAGACATATGATGTTATGACAGTTTGTGGTTTTAGAGAAAGATTTTTTCCCGAAACAAGGACTTTTCACCTCCCATTCGGCGAGATGAATATCACTCCGGATGACGTAAAGCAAATCAGTGGTCTAGCTTTGGAAGGAAAGGCTGTGTTTGAGGGTTTCAACAATTCTATGCCTTTTGATGAGCTTTGTGCCTTGGCGAAGAACTGTCTTGGGTGGGTAAAGATGAAGCGGAAGAAGAGTTTGAGATTGGGTATGGAGCACCGCCTAGAGCTAAAAGAAAATTTAGTGCATCGAGCGAAATAAGTGAAGCAATTGATATGTCAAGGAAGATTAATTTGGTTCGTATGAAGGAAAATTTTGGGGATTCTGATACCAAGACTAGGAGTGGATTGGTGGTGATAGACGCATAAAGATCTATACATACGGCTATAGCTTACTTGTTGCATGCTCTTGGGACCTTCTTTTTCCCCGATTTCTCAGGAAATAAGGTAAATGCTTGTTATTTGGAGTGGTTGAACACTCTCAGTCTTGATCTGCAAACAAATGAGGTACCTAGGTACTCATGGGCCACCGCCCTCCTTGCTGATATGTTGGACTGTCTTTGCAAAGCTTCTAGATGGAACGAAACACAAATTACGGGATGTGTTGCTCTTATCTAGATATCTTTTTGTTTTAATATAACGAATGTTTATTTATTTTACTTTTATACATTGACGTACTCATGTTTTATTAAGAATTAATTTTTTTTTGACGTAGTCATGGGCTTACGGCCATTTTAAAAGCTTGAGGCCTACTCGGAATAAAAAATGGCTTCTAGAAAAACCTACAGGAGGAAGATACCCCTTTGGAGGGCACCAACACAAGGCTAAAGATACGGAAATGAAAGAAATGAGGAAAAAGTTGGATGCTTTGACAATTTAAGATGTTGATTTTTTGATCCATATTTGAAGCTTGATGAGGATGGAGAAGATGAAGTTGGTGATAAAGTATTTTCCGATATGGCGACCTATACGGGACCTTTGTTTCATGCAACTGGGTTCGTCATCTTAGATCCTCGTAGAACGCTCCGCCAAATCGGTAATGTCCAGAAAATTGTACCCGAAGAACTCCTTTTAAACTGAGCATAACCACCTGCCAATTTAAGGACAAAGATGTCAAATTGAACTATGAAAATGCACCGTCGATCGAGCATTGGAATGCTCGTTCCCGAGAAGTAAACCAAATGAGTAGAAGACTCCTTGAAGCTTCTCATGGGACTTCTGAAGCGAATGCGAATTACATGGAATGGTATCAAGAGTGGGCTCATCCTTATGTGGAAAATTTGGATCCGGAGGCGCGGAGACATTTCAAGAATGCAGAGAAAGAGATTTCAAAATCAAAGGCATCAATGAATGAAGAAGATGATTGAGAGAAGATGGTGGTATGTACACTACTAATTATGTTTGTATATGTTGTTTTTTTAATTATATATGAATAATTAGAGTATTTTTTTTATATCAAAAAATAGGTCGAACGAGTTAATTGGGTGGCCAATGATATCACCCGTATGATTAATTTGGGTGAGGAGTTAACAGTAGCTGAACCAAGATTAATGCGGAATCGAGTTAGAGGCATAATTATCCCTGATAAAGGAGGTTTATATCCTGATGAAGCGGAACAACTAAGCGAAAAGGCAAGGTATCCTTCTTCTAGCGACGACTCAGACACTCCCCCCCCCCGTGACCAAGATCGAGGTGCAAAAGGTGGCCGTGCTGGAACAAGTGCAAAATTTAGCCATGCTGGAACAAGTGCAAAAGGTAGCCGTGCTGGAACAAGTGCTCGAGGTGGACGTGGTGGAGGTAAAAAGACTCCAATTCAAGGTGGCAGCGGTCGAGGTAAAAAATCTAGAGTTATAGAACAGGTTGTGGAACCTGATCAAGATGACGATTTGGATGAGTTTTTGCGCACTTCGGAGGAGGGATCAAGTGAAAGTGACTGACTATTTACTCTCTCATGGATCTTTTATTATCTAAGACTTTGTCTATTTATTATTTTATTTTTTTGGTTATGGATTTGGATGGATGAATTTTATAACTTTGCATTTATGAATGAATGTTAGTCTTTCCATTTGTCTAATCTAAGAAAACTGAGGAAACAATCAAGATTCACTAATTTTTGTGCACTTTTGGCTAGGTCGATCCTTCACATAACCTAGCCGAAAGTGCGTATAATTCTTGTCAAATAAACTTGTACAGAATTTCGTTTGGAAAGTCTCGGCCGTTATAGGGAAACGGCTAGGAAAACGAACCGTAGCCGTGTTACGGTCATGAAATACCTAGCCGTGTATTGCATTGGAGACTCAAAGATCAAATGAGTCTTGGTTATTTCCTCGCCATGTATCTTTTCGGCGGTTAGAACTCCTAACCGTAATTCTGACATAAATTTGCAACTCTGATTTACAGCTTGGTCGACATTTGAAGTTCCTGGCCGTAAATATTTATACAGTGGGGATTTCCTAGCCGTATGTCACTCTGATAACCCAAAAAGAAAACAATGTCTCCTTGTTGCGGCTATATATCCAGGTCGTAATCCTGACAAAAATTAACAACTATTATTTACGTCCCGAAATACCTAGCCGTAAATCTGACACACCACAAACCCTGCAGGTTTATACAGAATTACGGCTCGGTATACCATGCGTTTTCCTAGCCGTAAATACTTCTAATTTTGAATACCACATCATATCGGCTGGTTTTTTGAATTTTGAAAAAATAGATCCGTTTGAAGACTGATCTGTAGAAGGTTTTAGCTTTTCAACCACTTATTTAAACTTGAAATAACTCCATCTCCATATAACCACCCATTTCAAATTAAAATCACACCTTCTACACTAATAATCTCTACTAAAACTACTACAAACTCAATGCAATGTACCCAAAGGATAAACCCGACTTTGCTTTGGATGAAGACTTATCTCTTTGCCAAAATTTTGTGCTATGCTATCCAAAGAAAGGAGAAGAACAAAATAATGGTGGTGTACCAAGTCAATCTTATTGGAAAAAGATTTTTGACAACTTTTGTAGTCAAACATGCAACACTAACAACCGCGATGGGATTGAATTGTATCTTCGATTCTTAAACATACGCAAAAAAGTGGAAGAGTATATGTCTTTACTTCGTATGTGCAAGCAACTTCGACTTAGAGGTGAGAATGATGAAGAAGTCGTAGCTCAAACTAACAAGGAATGGAGAAAACTGAAAGGTTATAATTTCAACTTCGAAGCTCAAATGACCATCATCAAAGATTTCTTGATACGTCGGAAGGGATGTTATTAAAACGAACTTTGTAATGGCGATATATTAAGCATGTAATGATTTTTACTGTGGTCTAGTTAATGAACGTATTATTAATTATCAATCGTATTAAGAATTCATGTTGAATCAAAAAATTTCTCAACTTTCAAATCTAATTACGGACGGGAAATTTATGTAAACCCAGCCGTAATGCAGACTCAGGTTATATTGGGAAGAATAACGACCAGAATTTCATAAAATCCCATCCGTTTATGTTTTCACGACTGGGAGTTCCTAATATCCCAACCGTTTTATCTAATTTCAGTCGGGTCGACATATTTACCCAGCCGTAACAACAGAAAATTCCAGATTTTTTACAGATTTTTGACGGATTTGAATTGATAAAATTGATGTTGGGAGATGATTATAAGGTTATCTTGAGTTTTGTGATGAAGGGTTTCTTCATTTTTCTTCAAAATTTTTCAAAACAGATTCACCAAAATCACCATTTTTCCTTCTTCAAAACTCAATAAAATCAAGTTTTGATTTACAAAAGATTAATGTTTTGATTAGTCTAATTGATTCACTAAGACTGATTAGTTAGATTAATCAATTTAATTAACACTAATCAAATTAAGGGTTGATTAGACTTTATAAAAAAGGATAGATAATGGGTCATATGGGTTGTTATTTCATGACCCCATTCAGCCCCCAAAAACCCACCCTTTTTAAGCCCCAATAATAGGGTTCTAAATAAAAGGTATAGAACCATAAATGGGCTTAGAATCATTAGATAGACTTGTATGATTCTTGTGTGAGCCATTTTGGCTAGATTCTTAGAGTTCTTGTGTGATTAACAGTTAGTCTTATTAACAACGATTGATTCAAAGGATGAACCAGTGGATCGTGGATCTCGAGGTAGGCGTGGTTTGTCATCAAAAGAGGTGGGAATACACTTAAATCTTTTGTAACCATTGTTGCTTCTTTCACAAAAGTTTATGCTTAACAATCTCATGCATTTTCTATTTCTGCATTCCATGCTTTGTTTAAATTGCATTACGATAATTCTGTTGATTCTGTTAATCTTTCCATGGTTTGGAAAGGCATTGTAATGTTTTTTTGTCATATGAATTGTTATGGGAAATAAGAATTTCCACTTGTGGTATATAGGTTACGCTCCTTCACATTTATACCTACTTACTTTCAGCTTTTATGCTTACTTGGTGTGGAATTGGCATCAATATTATTATTCGGTGTGGAATTGGCATCAATATTATACATAGTTTGAAGAAGGAGTTTGTCCATAAACATGTTTGTTTATAACAGTGACTCGGTCACTGTTTAATGTTTCAGAAAACATGTATTGTTTTCCAAATCTTGCTTATGATTACTTGAAAGTTAAGTGTTATTCCTACTGGGCACCCCTTTTAGGGATGACGTGCTCACCCATTCCCACTTTCAGTTTCAGAGACAGATCAGAGTTGCGCAGCGGAAGCTTCGAGGAGTTGAGTTTGTTAGTTGATTGACTTCGGATATGTTTATTACGTTGTATGTTAGATTTGTAAACCAAATGACTATTGTATATGTATCATTTGAGAGGAGTTCTTTTATATATATATTTTTCAGAGCGGGGTTAGTTTTGGGTTAAGTTTTGAAGTAGATTTCTTTATCGAATCTTTAATTAGTTGATTTAGGTTCTTAGTGCCTTTTTATTTATTTAATCTCTTGGATTAGTCAGCTGCCAGCTTTGGGGACGCTACATGTTAGCTATTAATTAGCTTTTAGTTATTTGCATTTTTTTTGGTTTTAAATTTCTCAGTTCTCTGCATTTGCAATCTGTAGCCTGCTATTATAATTTAACTGTTTAAACTTTAATCCATCTGTATACACACTGCATCTTAGTTCTTTACTTCCGGCTATAATTTTTAGTTTCCCCTATGTTATAATGTAAATTAGCATTAATTCATTTGTGTATACATTCAACATATTTTGGTTTTCTTTCAAGCTAATTTACTTGCATCCTGCAGCATACACTACTTTTATCTATATTTAGTTTCTTTTATATATTGTTGCACTTCGTAAGCATAGTTTTTTTTGTTTCGAATTTTAACTGCATCTCAGTATTTTTAGTATTCACATAGCCTTGTAGTAGTAATATAGTATGTCAATCTTATAGGATTCTGTGAATACTTTGAAATTTCTTTCTTTTTTCCTTTGTTAATTCCATATCAGTAGTGTAGCCCTTTGTTTATATAACCTGCATCCATTTAACTGTAAGTTTTAAATTTCAATCATTTTATTCGCATAAACTGCATCATTATTCATCTCATATCTATTTTGAGTTGTCTGCATCTGCAACTATACTCATTTTGCAACTTTGAAAAGACGAGGGTACCCAAATACACCACAATCTTTAAAATATCCATCTATAAGTTCTCTTACCGAAAGTGATTTTCTATGGACAAAGTCGAGACAATGCGAAAAATCGGCATTCACACTTTGTGTGATCGTCTATGGATATGAGATCGAGACAATACAACAATCAAAGTGTGATTACTTCATAATAGGTTCGGACTTAACCAAACTCTATAAGATCACTATCAAGTAATACGAAGTTAAATTTTGTGTAATTTACTTTAAATTTATATTAACAACAATTATAATTGCGGAAAATAAAAGTAAATGACACAGCAAGATTTTGTTAACGAGGAAACCGCAAACGCAAAAAAAACCCGGGACCTAGTCCAGAATTGAATACTCTCAGAATTAAGCCGTTATACAAAATCTAAACCAACTTCGTATAGTTGAGACCAAGCAACTAAACCTAGTTCACTTAGTTTCTTCAGTATCCCTGCGCTTCCGACATTTAATAGTGCACGCACTGGAACAATTCCTTTGGATCGCATTCTAAATAGTAAAGGAACAACAAATATGTTTGTAACAACTCTATTGATTATTTCCAGATAAAGATATCTCAAGTCATATGCAAAGGATCAACTAATAAACTCCTTTGCCTGGTTAGATCAATCTATACAACAACTACCGAAGTAACAGAGTTAAGACTTGCAATCAATCAATATAGAATCTAACAAGAAACTATAGAGCGATGTCGATCTCACGCAACTAATCAATCGAATAAATCTGATTCTAGTTGGATCCCAGCCGATCAAGGTTTGTGTTACACAAAGATATGTGAAACCAATAAGAAATCTTCTTCGTCTTAAAATCTTCTTTAGTATTCAATTAAACCTGCACAACACCACTTGAATCTCTTATGATCAATCACGTACAAAACGAAGTACGTTAACAATGGATTATCACAAGATGTCTTTAGATCTACAAACAGTTTTAAACATCCCATCGACACTTCGATCTAGTTTGAGTGAATCTTATATCAGAAGAGAAGATTCTCAAGAATAAACAAACTAGGCGCAATCAAAGTTCAACAACCATTAGTCAATCAAATCAATCGAAAACTAATAAACTGCAATTATCTAGTTTCCCACCAACGGTACTCTTAGAGCTTCATGATCCCACAAAAGTCTTTAAACGAGCGGTCGTAAGAGATTTCACCTAATTAGGGTACTTTCCTCTCCGGATAGACGACTCCACCAGAAACAACAAAAAGATGAAGTTTGCCTGGCTCTTAGGATAGTTTGCTAGATATGCAAAATTAGGTATTTATAGACCAAGGATGTTTGGACACCAAGGAATTTCCAAAACCGAATATTCTCAAGATATGCAATAGATGCCCAAAATCGGTTTTCATAATTCCTGGAAATGCTTTGTCCAATATTTCTGAAATCTCTCAATAGAAAATCTCCAACCAGTAAATGCACATTATTAATTTTTATTTTCTAGAGATATGCATTTAATTGCTGGTAATTAAAGCATATAAAACTAACAACCTTAATTAAAAGATTCTTAATTTATTTCGGACCGGGATCTCCTTGAGTTATTAAGGAATATCTTTGAAAAATAAAAGATAAGAGTTGTTGTTCGTGTTCAAAGTATGTTGACATCTTTTCTTTTTAAATCCTCTTTCATATTTACAATCTTGGAATCGATTATACCACACTTCCAAAAAAAAGTTTAGAATTGGTTCATTTGTATTCCAAGATAACTATGTGATTGATCAAATATCAAATCACAATCATGGGTTCAATATGTTCTACCAATCACAAGGATCGATTCTACCTTAATATGGATTACTTTTGATCGAACATACAAGTTACCAGGACCGGTTATGTCAGTCACTAGGATCGGTTACGTCAATTATCAGGACCGGTTACACCAAGGATCGATTACACAATTCTTTTGTGATCGGTCACATCAATTGCAAATATTGATCATACCATCTCAGGTGATTACTTAGGATCGATTACACTAATTAATAAAAACTAGTCATACCAAATCATAAGTCAGACACTGTGATTAGTTATACCAAGATACATAACAAATTATGATCGGTTCTACTAACTCACACATATTGGTAATCCAAAGATATGCAATGAATAACAATACCAATAAGCCTGGAGATTTCCCTTTCGATTCACAAAACAAGTTCATGAATGTACATCCTTTAAACAAATGTAAACATTGTTTCTTAGGATGAAATCTTCACCTTTACCCATACACATAATCACAATAGCATTCATACAATTATGTCGATATCATATATACGAAGTTCAAAAGATAAGCGTTATACTTCGTATTTTAATTCCTTAACACTATGATCGTGATCATGTCTCACTACTAGAATATAATAATCATTCACAGCTTCATAGTTATGTTTTCAATATTATATGACTTGAAAGATACGTTAGGAATGAAACTGTTCAAGTCAATATTACTAACCTCAAGAGGAAGGATGATGTCGTCGTTGTAGCTTGTTACTTCTTCACATTCTTTAGGTCTTCGAGTAATACTTGTATGTCTCATAATATTAGACTTTGTAGTATAACCTATATGAAGTTGTCTCTAGTACATAATCAAGCGACTCTTAGATGAGTTTTGATTCACTAAAATATGACAACCAAACCTAACATACCAACGCTTGGTGGGTTCAACCGAGCTACGCTCTAACAAACTTTTGTTTGAAATTCTATAGCTCAGTTGAGTTTTATTGGTCTCTTTTGTTTCGAAGTTTTAAGCATATTACCATCTGTGGATATCCATCACTAAGTTTAGTCATATGGGAATCTTTAGGATCATAGTGTGCAGCTGTTCATTAGCATTTTGTTAACACCTGCTATTTCATTTAGCGTCTGGACTAACTTGAAATCAATACTGCAAGACATGATTTGTCATATCTCAGCTGAACTACAGTCTCCATTCTGAAATTTCTGAACTCCCCGTTGTGCTGACTGAATCTTGAGTAGGAATAGGTGTTACATGGATGGTGTTCTAGTTTAAGAATTCTTTTGCTAGTGTTAGCATTCTGTGTTACATTAAACTTTCATGCATTCATCACTTTAATCTTTTCATTTGAAGCTTGTCCATACTTTTTGTTCCATTCTGTCCTGTGCAAATTAGGAGATAGCTTAGTTTTTCAGTTGATACATCAGTATAGTTCACAGTTCCTGTCTTGCTAGTAGTGGTAAAAATTCACTATTTCAGTATTTCTTTGCATGATTTGTATACTTCTATGTACTGAAGTTATCCTCTTAGTCACCGGGTACTTGTGAAGCTGAAATACACACTCAGGAAGAAGAGAAAAAGGAGCATCACGGCGTGTGGTAGTGCCTAAACCCGATTTATGTCGGCGGTATCTTTCTCTAACCTTGCCATATTTGATGAATGAGAGAATGATATACCATGTCTTCTCACTGAACTGGTGCTAAATGACCTGTGTCAAACCCTTGCAACATATAAGCATCCGTGTGCTTGATTCCGTGATACTTGAGTAAAATTTCTGCTAGCTGAAATTCTGTTTTGTTGCACTAAGTTTGTGTCTGTTTGAATCTCTGAATCCCTAAATATGATTGTCATTTCCATTACTCCTGATTTGTGCATTATTGCTTTGTTGTTCATTATAACATGTTGATTCTGTGAGCTTAATTCCTAGAACTAGATTTTGATTCCCACAAGCATTGTTTCCCTGTATTGCAAAATTGCTTTGTTTTATGATTGTTATAACATGTTGACTGATATGCATGCTAGGATATGATTGTTACTTTTCGTGACCAAACAAATCGACTAGTTAGAATTAGCCAGGAAGACAAAGTGGAAATACCTAGTTCTGGAGTAAACAGGCCCGACCAATCTGAAAAAATGGGTGAAGAATTGAGTCAAACCCATAGTATCAAGGAGTACATGTACCCAACTAGGGAAAGCCAGCTCTCTTGCATCATCCTGTCAGCTGATGCTGGACAGTTTGAAATGAAAGCAAGCACGATTCATATATTTCCTGTGTTTAGAGAGGTTGATGATGAAAACCCCTATCATCATGTTAGAGAGTTTGAAGACATCTGTGGAACTCTACGTTTTAACCAAATGCCGGAAGAGTCCCTGAAACTGACACTATTTCCTTTCTCTTTGAAAGAAAAAGCCAAGTCTTGGATGTATGCCCTAAAATCACAGTCCATTATAACATGGGATGATCTCACTAAAGAATTTTTCAAAAAGTTCTTCCCAAACCATAAGACTACGACAATTTGTCAAAGTCTGAATAGTTTTGTGCAATTAGAAGGTGAGACCTTGGCCAAATATCTGGAGAGATTTGATGAATTATTGCTCCAATGTCCTCACCATGGTTTTGAAATGGAGACTAATGCAAATTTTCTGTGAAGGTTTAGATGTCAATACCCAAACCACTATTGAGTCAATGTACAATGGTGCATTTATTGACAAAAGTACTAATGAGGCTTGGACTTTCTTAATCGAAGTCACTGAAAAGACTCAGCAGTGGGAATACATCCGTGAACCTAAAAATACTTCCCATGTAGATAATGTCCATAGAATTGAGTCTGACTTTGAAGGAAATGCAAAGATCGCATCCTTGGCTAGGAGAGTAGAAGCGCTAAAGCTGCAGAAGAATGTGAAAACTACTTCCCCTACTCTCCGTGATCAAATTGACACAGACACTTGTGCCTCATGTCACGGTTTATACCACTTGGTGGATAGTTTTCCAGACCTACAAGCATTCCAAGAGTCTAACAGGCCAATGCTTTGTATCATAAGCAAGAGAACAACCCTTATTCTCAGACCTACAACCCAGGGTGGAGAAATCATCCTAACTTTTCATGGTCTAAAGGGCCCGTATAAGGATGTACAACGAGTAATAACCAAGGATAATCATATCCAAAAACCCCCAAGTGCAACCACACTCTCAGTACCATGTAGAGAAAAATCTTAGCTTTGAAGACAGTGTCGGTCTGTTGACCCAAATCTTTTACAACTTGAAAGACCACAGACCAACGTTTCACAAGTCTAGAACTTAAAATGGGTCAAATTTGTGATGCACTAAATGAGATAGAAAAAGGTAAACGCCCTAGTCAGCGCCAACAAAATCCAATAAGTGCATTTCAGGCAAGCATGTCAGCTTGCAATGAGTCCTCACATAATTAAGTGTATGCCATCACTACGCTTCATAGCGGTAAAGTTGTTGATAAATGTAGGTGTACCACAGTCAATTGAGTCTAAAACAGACTCACCAATGCATACGAATCCACAAAAAACACCCGTTGTAGAAAAAGAATCTGAGCATGATAGTGACTCAAAGAATTCTACTGATATTAATGCTTCTTTACCATCTTTTATGCTTGTTGCTCCATTCCCACAAAGGTTAGTGCAACAAAAAGGGAGTAACCAATACAACGAGATATTGGAAATGTTTAAACGTGTTAACATAAACATTCCATTTCTTGAAGCAATCCGCATATGCTAAGTTTTTGAAAGATCCGTGCACACAAAAGAGAAAGCTCCATGTGCATAACGTGCTTTTCTCATTGAGCAGGTAAGTTCGATAATTCAAAACAAGATCCCAACTAAGTTAAGGGACCCAGGTTGTCCAACAATCTCATGCACCATAGGTGACCATGTGGTCGAAAAGGTTTTACTAGACTTAGGAGCAAGTGTAAATCTATTGTCATACTATGTGTATGTGCAGTTAGGTCTTGGGGGAGCTGAAACCCACTCCTGTTGCGCTACAATTATCGGACAGATCTGTCAAAATCCGTCGTGGTATTGTTGAAGATGTATTAATCAAGGTTGATAATTCTTATTTCTTGTGGACTTCATAATGTTAGATACTCAACCTGTACAAAACCCATATAGTCACATTCCTGTCATTTTAGGACGTCCTTTCTTGGTAACGTCCAATGCTATCATAAATCATCGGAATGGAGTGTTGAAATTATCTTTGGTAACATGATTGTAGAACTGAATTTTTTTGGTTAACATTAGTCAACAACCCATAGATTGTGATGATGCTGAATTGCATGAGATTAACATGATTGAGAGTCTGATTCAAGACTCGTTGCCTGACATCTTATCTGTGGACCCTTTGCAAGCATGTTTAGACAATTTTAACTTAGATCTTTTTGATTCTGAGTACATTAGTGAAGTGCACTCTTTGCTTGAATCTATGTCACCCATGAATATTGCTAAATGGCAGACTGCAGTGCAACCACTTCCACTTTCTGATTCCGAGTCTGTCCCATCTATTGTCGGACCACCTAAGCTTGATTTGAAACCATTGTCTGACACTTTGAAATATGCATTCTTAGGTTCTTCTGATACTTTGCATGTTATTATTGCATCATGTTTAGTCATAGAACATGAGAATAAACTTTTAGAAGTGCATAAAGAGGCCTTAGGTTGGACCACCTAAGACCTTAAAGGTATAAGTCCCACAATTTGCATGCATCACATAAATCTTGAAGAAAACACTAAAGCATCTAGGGAAATGCAAAGGAGGCTGTTAGAGCATTGCTCGGTCGAACTCGCATGCTTTGCTATCTCAAGCATGTTTGTCAATGTTAGTGATCAAAACTATAAGTCTTGATTTCTAGTCTACTATAGCTAAGGTCTCGGACAAGGATAGAAAGTGTAGTTGAGATCAAGAACTGCATGGAAATCATCATACAAGACGAAGGACTACTCAAGGAACTGGTGGATCTTCATAGACTAAAAGGTATGTGGAGACTTGAACTTATCTATCACTTAAAAGTATATTTATCTCCTATCTTGACACAAAAGTCGTTTTGCTATATGAACTTAGATTATACACATTTGGTATTTCGAGACGAGTTTACCTCGCCTATCTATTTCTCGAAATATGTGTTGGTAAAGCTTTTGCTTTAGACAAGTTCAACTTTACCTAGTGACGAAAGTCATGTTATGTTTCAATCACTTTGAAAATTGCTCTGACAAAAAATGGTTTGTGAATAACAACTATATAACGTCCTCTAAGAATGTTTCAATGATTGAAATGAGAGTTTAGACTATATAACCATTTGGATGATATAATCATTACTGTGGAAACACATATATGTATAAGTCCTTATTGCTTGAACCGAAGTTTGCGAACTTTGTTGATCAAGTGAACCGGAGAAGTGCGTGAGCTAAGTCCGCGAACTTAGTCCGCGAACCCAGTCCATGAAATGGCAAAGTTCTCAAACCCGAGAATTTTTGCCGGAGTTTGTGAACTCCATCCGGGAACTTAAGTCCGCGAACCCAGTCCACGAACTTGAGTAGGTTATGTCTAAAAACGATGTTTAGTGAACTTATCTTTATAAACTAAGGAATGCAATTGCAAACCGTGGCTATAGAGTTCATGAATTCATGTGAATCAAATCGTTTTTGATTCAATTGTATCTTGTGTAGTACATAATATTTCCTTGCAATTGAACAACTCTCTAACTAGTTCATTTGAGTCATTTGAACTAGTTATGGTGAAGAAGAATATGGTTGATATGAAAGTGATCATATAGCTAAACATTTGGTTAACTATTGTTGAACCAACTAATGTACAAGTTTGGGTACGGTTACACAAGCCCAGGAACGTGCATTTGATTTGTGTATAACAAGCTATGTTTTCGATCTAACGGTTGATAAATATTAGCTTGAATCTAAATCAAGTTTTCATCTAACGGTGAATATTGAATGCTTTGTTACCAAGCTAACATTGAATGCAAACCCTGATTTGAAAGACTATATAAGGGAGAAATATAGCAATTGGGAAACCTAATCCCCACACATTCTGTGTGATACTAGTTGTGCTAAGCTAGAGTCGATTCTCTTTTTAACGTTTGGTTTCTTCTTCTAAACCAGGTTAACGACTTAAAGACTTCATTGGGATTGTGAAGCCAGACCGATACTACTTTTCTTGTAGTTGTGTGATCTGATCTTGCTGTTTCTATTGTACGGGTATAATTCTAATAATTGGCTTGAGATTTTTATCTCCGATAGGCAAGATAAAAATTAATCACAAACATCTTCGTCTCATCGTTTGTGATTCCACAATATCTTTTTTCGCTGCGTCGATTAAGACTATTGTGAGGTGATTGATAATACTAGGATGTTCTTCAGGAATATAAGTCTGGATTATCAATTGGTTCCTGTTCACCTTGATTTATCAAAAGACGGAACAAAACTCGTAGGTATATTCGTGGGAAACGGATTTATCTATTACCATAGATCTTTCTGTGTGATACAGATTTGTTGATTAAAGTCTTCGACTTTGGATCGTAGCAACTCTCGGTTGTGGGTGAGATCAGATAAGGGAATCAAGTACGTAGCATCCTGCTGGGATCAGATACGTGGGAGCATAACTGTAAGGACCCTCAAGGGCGTCAACACTATCAGACTAGTTAAGAGACGTCTTAGCCGATAATAACTCGATTAAATTAACACGAACATTAATTGATAGGAATTAATCTAACAACGAACTAGATGCGAAACTAGCATCACTACATAGATCTCTAAAAGTTATGCGAAATGGACTACTCGAACGTGCCAATAGGATATCGGGTGAAGAAGATATCTTTGGATGGGTATGGATGGTAAAATGGTAATTTTGGATTCTACCCTGGTGGCTTCACGTGTCGAAGCACGTGGGTGTCTCAACAATTTGGTCGGCCTTATCTACCCGATATAGAGGAAAAACGCGTATCCCTTTTCTTTTCTCTTTTCCCTCTTATCTTTCTTCTTTCTCGTTTCTTTCTCCTTCTCTTCTTCCTGTTCTCGCCTGCGAGAGAGCGCTGAGAGTGGTGAGTGGGAATTGATTGATGAAAATCAGGTAGTGATGCTATACAGATGTTGAAGGTGGTGGTGCTGGTGTGAATTAGGAAGAGAACAATTAGGAATGGAAGATATAAATCAGTTAGAGTTTGTAATACTCGTTAATTGAATTCTTATGGAATTGATAGGGTACTTAGGTTGCTGCTAGAGAAGTATCACAAGGGTTGTGGTTGAATTGAAGCTTAGCAGTTGTCTCAGTGTTGAATCGAAGAATTAGGGTTTCATATGATAATACTCAAGAGAGGTTTAGAAGATTAAATTGAGGTTTTCAGGGATGGATTGGAGATGGGTGTTGAAGAACGTGAGGTAAGGAAGATTGGCATAGCTTTAATTTGGATATTTGGTTACAGGGAAGAAGATTGATTAATAAATTTGTGGAATTAGGGTTTGTAAGAGAAGTCTAGGAAGATGAAATCGAGGGTTTGGAAGACAAATTGGCGATGGGTATGGATGATATGAAGTGTTGGAGCTATGCTATGAACTCGGATTATGAAAAGAGGATTAGAAACTAATTTAGGGTTCATGGGTTGAATCACAGTTGGAGAAGAAGAGTATGGAGTCACTGTTTGAGGTAACCTCTTTTTACCAAATAGAGTTGAATCGAATTTCATTTTGAATTATCGAATTTGGATATTTGTTGGATGTACTTTGAATTGAAATGTGAGTGTGCAGGAATTGGAGTTGTTATGAATTGGTTGAGTAAATTAGGGAAAATATCTGAGTTAATGCAATAATTGAGAATGTTTAGAGTTCTGCAAGGGGCATGAATACTGCAGGTTGGTATGCATTGAGGTGGAGTTGTCTTTGTCTTAGAATTGGTATTGTGGAGTGCAGAGAAGGAGTTAGTGGTCTAGTGCTGAACTGGTGTTGATTTTGTTACATGAAATGTGTTGGTAGAGTGGTTGTTGAGCTGAAGTGCAGATTAACTAGTATTCCAGGTGGAAGTAGTGGTGCTGAAATGGAGATGTATGTGATGATGGTTTGATTTAGAATGGATGAGTGTGTAGACATTGCTGATGAACAGGCTTGAGTAGTATGAGCTGAACCTAGTATTAGAACTGTATTAGTGGTGTTGTAGGATGCAGGGAAAAAATCTGGAGTTGTGGATGAATAAATGTTAGATGTACAGAAGTGATAATGGAGTTCAGTTCATGGTCTGGGGATGGGGATGGAGTTGTATTGTAGTCTTAGGATGACCTGAGTTTGGTAAATACAATGGAAGGTATTGCAACTACGTGCCAATGTTGATGGGGATATGAGAGGGGTTAAAGTTCAGTGGATTGATACACATTGGGAAGAATGAAGTACAACTGTTAATGAAGATGAGCATTAGCAGATGGTGTTGGTCTCAACTGAAATTGTTGGTGTTTTATATAAGCTAGGTCTGATGTCTGTTGTTCAAGATGAGATGTTGTGTGATTGAAATGTTAGAATGAGGGTTAATTGAATGTTCTGAGTTGTCTCTCTACTGGAAGCTTGCAACTGCATTTGCAGGTAAAGCTAAGTTTGTAGGTGTAGTTAAATTATGAAGTTGTATTTCAATTTTTATATGTACTGTTGTAATGTTGTAAGATAGTATTTGAACCGTTAGTTTCACAGAACCAACAAGCTTATGTGATTCAGACCTGTCAGCTTTCTAGCTAGCTGATTCTCAGACTTAGTTAATCTGTTTTAGTGTGTCCGACTTAGTTAACCAGATTTGACTCAGTAGACTTTGACCGAGTCGACTCTGTTGAGTCGTATTGACCCAGTTGACCGTTTAGACTTGACTATGTGACCCTGGACCTAGACTTGACCTTGGATGTTGACTGTTAGAGACCCGTTGACTGTTAGTTTGACAGTTAGTGACCGTTAGTTGATCCAATTAGACCGGGCCTTAGTTTAATAGGCCTATTTAGTGAACTTGGGCTTATAGCCAGTTTTCCTCATGAACATGTATTGGACCTTTGTGGTTAGATTTAGCCTTTGATTCCTTCTACAATGTGTAGATATTTATAAGACTTAACTATGGACTATATAATCAATCTAATTGGATTAGTTAAACCTTTGGATATGCAAGAGATGGATAATAAAGAAGTGTAGAACCATAAATGGGCTTAGAGCAATTAGATAGACTTGTATGATTCTTGTATGAGCCATTTTGGCTAGCTTCTTAGACGTCTTATATGATTAACAATTAGTCTATTAACAACGATCGATTCAAAGGATGAACCAGTGGATAGTGGATCTCGAGGTAGGCGTGTCTTGTCATCAAAAGAGGTGGGGATACATTTGACTCTTTTGTAATCATTGTTGTTTCTTTTACAAAAGATTATATTTAACAAACCATGCATTGTTTGTCTATGCATTTCATGCTTTATTTAAATTGCATTATGATAATTCTGTTGATTCTTTGAATCTTCCATGAAATGGAAATGACTTGTAAGGTATGTCATTATGAATTGTTATGGGAAATGAGAATTTCCACTTGTGGCATATAAGGTACGCTCCTTGACATTTATACCTACATGAATTCAGCTTTTATGCTTATATCGCTCGACAGTTTGCGAGTTCGGAGTTGTCGACATCCATATTTACGATTAGGTGTGGATTTGCGAGTTCGGAATTGCACAACCATAGTATACATTGTTTGAAGAAGGAGTTTGTCCATATACATGTTTGTTTACTTCTGTGAGGATATGCTCTTTCGCATTTATATATACATGAATTCCGCTTTTATGCTTATATCGGTCGACAGTTTGCGAGTCGGAATTGTCGACATCCATATTTACGATTAGGTGTGGATTTGCGAGTTCGGAATTGCACAACCATATAATATACATTGTTTGTATAAAGAGCTTGTCCATATTCGTGTTTGTGTATCCCAGTGACTTGGTCACTATTTAATGTCTGGGAAAACATTATTGTTTTTTCTTAATCTTATTTATGATTACTTAGAAGTTAAATGGTAATTATTCCCACTTTCAGTTTTCAGAGGCAGATCAGAGTTGCGCAACGAAAGCCACAAGTGTTGACTCCGTTAGTTAACTACTGCTATGTTCATTATGTTGTAAATTTTATTTGCAAACCAAACGAGTATTGTATATGTATCATTTATATTCTGAGCGGGGTTAATTTTGGGATAAGTTTTGTAGCAGATTTCTTAATTGATTGTTTAAGTAAATGATTTAGATTCGTAGTGCCTCTTTATTTAGCTAATCTCTTGGATTAGTCAGCTGCTAGCTTAGAGGGAGCTACAGTGTTGGTATCAGAGCTCACTATTAAATCTTATATGGGAAACAATAGGAATAGCCAGTGCCAGTTAGTGAATTGAATTAGTTTAGAACTAGGTTGGGTTGTGAGATAAATCTTAATCACTAAAGCTATCAATAGTTAAAAGATTTATTTGATTGATTGATTGGCTTGTTTGATTGTTTGTTTATGTAATGAAGTAAAATTGTAGGGTACACTAATAACTTTAACCAACAAGGATTTGGAAATAATTTATCCAAAAAAAAAGTACGAACACGTAAACAATCTAATACTATAGAAATAATAAGATTAATATTATTGATAAATCTTGAAAGTCACATAGAAACTTACTAAGTACATTGACCTAAATGTATAAGCAACAGTTTATAGTTACATAAATGTTAATAATGTTTTGGGACTTAATAAGATTTGTAAAAGTAGTTAGAACAATAATTCGACCATCAGTGTTAATAATAAAATATTATATTAGTAACTAAAGATGATAATAATAGTAATAATAATTTTTAATAAAGTAACGCTAGCATTTATCAAGTATATATTAAACTTAATCTAATTAAAATTTTAATAAGGGCATATAACGATAAAAACAATAATTATGATTAAATAGCTATGAAATATTAATAACGCGTATCTATGATTAATTTTTGTAAATTAAACTAATTACAAATTAAAAATAAATATTTTGGCGTTTAAATTAGATAATTGATATAATACATATTAGGCATTAGACTTAAGGAAGCGAGGATATATAAGATAAAAAGACACTTGTTAGAAATCTTATATAGAAATTATCTTTGGGCTAACAAATAATCCAGTAAATCTTTAAAATGAAACAAATATACGTGAAGTAGTAGTATTAGCATTCGGATACTTAGTGTAAAATAAGAAGTAAAAGAAAATAAATTCATATACTAATAGGATCCTTCTTCATAAATAAATTTAATCATCTTTTGAAATGGAAAATTAGTGTGACGAAATTAAACTGTTAGAACTTAAATTAGTATTTTGTTGATATTAACTTAAATTAAAATCTCATTAACAAATATATAGCGATAAAACAATGATTAGGATTAAATAGCTAAGAAAAATTATTAGTGCAGTACGATTAAGCTTTGCAAAGTTAACTAATAACAAAATACAATTATGTGTTTTGCGTTCAAACCAGATGGATAATATAAGGCTTATTAGGTAGGATTAAGATCGTGAAGTCATATGAGCATACAATAAAGACTAAACTTGTTAACGATCTTATACCCGGATTTTCTTTAGTCCAGTAAATGATTCATTAAATCATTAGAATATACACATGAAGTGGTATTTATAGTACTTGGATGCTTAGTACAAAATTAAACTTAAAGGAGAATAAAGTTTGTTTGTGAATAATATAAAGACTATTATAATTTTTTGTAGACTCAAAATTAAATCATATTAAATTAGCAACGCCAATATTTATCAAGATATAGTATACAGATTCAATCTGAATAAATAAAATCTGTTATATCAATCTTTTCATGAAAGTAGAATTGTATTTACAAGTTTAAGGCTTAATAAAATTAAACTAAGTATCATTATCAAAAAAATTATTGCGACCGTATTTTAGTTGCGCTAGTAATCAAATGGGAAAATTTTATAAAGCAATAATAAAAATGATAATATAATTAAGACAATAATTTTCGATAAGATAAGCATATTATAATATTGTCTAATACTAATTATTATAAAATTTAGAGTTAGTGTAAATATCATTTGGATAATAATTATATGTTAGTATTGGATTTGAAAAATGAAATTTTTATTAATAATAGAACTTAAGGATTACTTAGCAATAATGAGATAAAGTTATAACAAATCAAATCTAGTATTAATAATAGAATTAAACTTGACATTATTATTAACTATGATTAACTTTTATCGGCCTACGAAATAAGAAATAAATATTATAATAATAATAAAGTATTAATACCAAATAACTATGGGAAATTGTTAGCGGTTACTTATTTATATCAAGTCACATAGTGAAATAAACAAATAGATACATTGAAAATAATAATAGTAATATTTGGATAATCGATATGATGGTAGTACAACAATGCTAACATGTTAAATAATATCAGATATTATAAAATTGATGTGAAATCGAATTTGGAATATTTGCATTGAATAATAAATAAATTCAGATAACTAAATTGCTTAAAATGTTGTGAAATATGTAAATAAATTACGAAGTAAATTTATCAGCAATTACACCAGTTAAGATAGAAGTTAAAGACTAGTTAATCTTAATAAAATAAAATTAACACTTAGTTAATCGTGATAAGTTTGTACTTAGCTAATCCAGCACTGGGGAATAGTGAAGGTTGTGTTTTCTCTGTTCGTAGGAAGGCATTGTTGGGATTGGCCAACCTTGACAGGGCAACTGCATTCAGAGATGACCGATCATAGAAGTATGTTGTAATTTAATCTGGAAAACCAATAGATGTAAATTCACTTAGAAATATCTGTAGGATTCTTCCTTGTAATTAGAGACACCTATTTTTTAAAATAGGAATTAGTGTAAAGAGCTTAGAGACTAAAACTTATAGTTTTCCCATTATATAAATTAGTATAAGAAAATTTAGACTTCCCTATTTGATAGAATTTAAATCAACGTAGTTGAACCTAGAGCCACAAATTTTAATTATAAAAAGTTATATAGGTTTGTGCTTTATTTCATGTTGTTTATACTTAGACTAGAGTTGGGATGATTCTATAAGGTGGGGAGTTTTTGAAGACCAGAAGGTGGTTCGATTTTCGAGGACGAAAATGATACAAGGTGGGGAGAATGTAAGGACCCTCAAGGGCGTCAACACTATCAGACTAGTCAAGAGACGTCTTAGCCGATAATAACTCGATTAAATTAACACGAACATTAATTGATAGGAATTCATCTAACAACGAACTAGAAACGAAACTAGCATCACTAGATAGATCTCGAAAAGTTATGCGAAATGGACTACTCGAACGTGACAATCGGTGATAGGTGTCTAAAACACCTAATTTTATATCTAGTGTGTATACTTTCTTTGCTATTTTTCTTGTGAATTATGTATCTTATGTTTGCTTTTGAGTTATTAGGTACTCTGGAGTCATACGGAGAAAAAGAAGAAGAAATCACCCAATTGGAGTAAAAGGGCAAAAGCGTCAGTTCATATGAAATTACTAGGCGAGTTGTACTTGGAGCAGGCTAAGGTTGCGCAGAAATAGAGCGTAGAAGGGCAGAAATGTCATTTCAGGGCGAACACTATCTGAAGCCCAGTCAAGGTTAAGGGGAAACTCTATTTGGAAGAGTTCTAAATACAGTCAAGCTAAGGTTAAGGGGTTGCCAGATAGGGTGACCCTTATCTCAAGTGTTGGGGTGGCTATATCCAGCCCCATTCCTACACCCTAAATCAGAAGATATCTTGTCAATCATTTTCAGCACTCTTAAACTGAAAGAAAGAGGAAGAACAACAACCATGAATTCAGGGGCTGAGAACAGATCGAGAAGATTGAGATGGTGAATTGCTGGTGATGAAACTGAAATGGAAGGAATGATTATGCTGTAGAGATTCAGAGTGATGGTGTTGAATTTGGTTCGAAGTTATGGCAAAGAAAGGTTCGTTATGGATCTGAGATGGAGACGATGGTATGGGTAGCAGGAGAGATGAAATTGATGAAGCTTAGAAGGTAGAATTAGTGTTGGGTTCGTCTTTCTCGTCGGTAATGAAGAAGAAGGTTGTTGTTCGATTCTGTTGATTGAGAAGATATAGAAACTAGGGTTTCTGGTTTGTTTGAAATAGAAGATGGGGTTTCTGAAATGAGGGTTTGTTGTTGAGTCAGAGAAGAACAAAGAAGAACAGAGTTTGATGATGCTGTCTTGGGTCTGCTACAATTTGGGGTCGAGTTATTCAGCCAAGAAAGAAGAATGGATCATATGACTGAATGTTGCCATGAACAAGGTGGTTATGAATCTGCAAATGCTTGAGATTAAATGGGATTCGTCTTGATTTGTGGGTGATTGATGAGGCTTGAAACCAACGCATTGTTGCAATTGATTGATTGCCATAGATGTATGCTTAGGACTCTTAACAGGAGAAGACCACAAAGACATGTTGCAACTACAATGAGAAATGAAATGAAACTGGTGCTTTGGTGTTTGCTAGGCAGTGCAGGTGCAGATATGAATTTGTGGCGTTGCTGTTGATTTGATATGAGATTCATGGGGTATGGATAGAAATGATACAGTGGTGTTGTTGAGTTGGAACAGGTACTGGCAATGCAGTTGCTGAGCTGCAATGAATTGTAATGAGATGCAGATGGAGCTGAAGTAATGCTTGTGTGCATTGAAGTATGACCTGAGTATAAGAGGGTCTGGTGCTGTTGAGAAATGGGTTACAAGAAGTGTTGGCCTGACAGGGGACTGGTGCAGCTGAATTGGAATGAATTGAGGTAAACATGGAAGCTGAGAAGCGATAGCAGTGATGGCTGTGTAGAAAGAGTCTTGCAACTGAATTGCAAGTAAATGAGCAAGGCAGGCTAGACTTAGAAGCTGATGGTGGTGCTGTGAAGAGATGAGAATTGATTTAATGGGTTTGTGGAGGAGCTGTGTAGCAGATGGTTGAGTACAGTTTGATTGTGAAGTTGCAGTGGCAGTGGTGCAGGTGCAAGGTGCAGAGGTTGAAGTTGAGCTGGTGTTGGTTAATGAGAAGAATGGTTGTGGTTTGAGTTTGACTTGAACGAGAGAGTCTGCAGATGAGAAATAACATGCAAGAGCATGATCGAGAACTGGTGAAGGCAAGAAAGAGGATTTAATGAAGTAAAGCTGCAGATATTGTTGTGAACTGAAGCTGGTGATGGAGAGTGCTTGTGTTGATTGCATAAGGCTGAGCTGTAATGGCAGATAGAGCATAGGTGGAGTTTGGAAGTTATACGAGTTGTTGAAGAAGATGCAAAGAAATAGAGTTGGAGCTGATGGCAGAATTTGCAACAGAGTTGTGTTATATTGGAACAGCCATCAGGGTTGAGTGAGCCGCACCATGATGATGCAACAGTGGTGAGCCTGGCAAGACGGCCTACAATGGCCTTGGCTAAAACCTACTCAGCCCAGTTAGACCCTGACTCAGCTGACACATACATCTGACTCATATGACCTGGTTTGACTCGGTGGTTTGACCGAGTCGAATCATTGACCCGACTGAGTTGGACCGTTGACCGGTGACCGGGCGGACTTTGCCAGTCACCTGAGCTGTTTTCCGGCGACCCTCCGGCCAACTTCCGGCGACTTTTTCGCAGAGTTTCTACACGGGTTTTTATGACTTTTGGGCCAAGCGGATTTTCATCGAATGGACTTTGGAGACTAGACCTAATTTTGGAAAGCAAGGACTATAAAAGGAAGACTCCTACAACTTTTGGGATAACACGTATTATTCTTGGAGCTTTGGAGTAGCTACAACTAGGGTTTGCTTTCGTTTTATTTTTCATCTTCTTCAATTATTTTATGATTATGATTATGATGAACTCTATTATTATGAGTAACTAAACTCAATTATTGGTTATGGGATAAAAGTTGATTTCTCAAGCATGTTATTTAAATCAATGAATTATTTTTGTCTCAAACTTTATTGTTTATGATTCATGGTTGATATTGTTTTATGATTTGAATGCTAGTTTGGTTGAGTCCGGAATCAATTAGGTTAGTCTTCATCTCTATTGCTAGATTAGGGTTTTCAATACGAAATAGTTGTTTATACCTGATTCTAAGTAGCATAGTGTCATTATTACTTGTAGTGATACATCTTTTTAATTGCATATGAATCATAACCTTTGTTAAAACGAATTAGTGCTTTTACACGTTTGTTTGCATTGATTGGTCTTATTTCATAGAACTTATTGCTCTTAAGGAGTTAAACTTAATTGTGCTTTTACACTTTAGGTTGCTTTCTAGGTAGATTTCACAATAGCATCTTTTAATGTTGTTTGTGATAAAATCGGGAAATAAACGGGATACTCTTGCGATCAAGATATCCTAGGACTTTTAGTAAATGAGAGATTAAAATTCCAATTCTAGTCATTGATGAAAATACATGTTTGTGAATGATACTATTTCGTGACCAATATCTTCTCCTTATTGATTATTAAAATTATTTTATTGCTTTTGATTACTTTTATTGCTTTGTTTATTTAGATAAAAACAAAATCCCCCCCCCCCTTGGTTACTTAAGAATCTGAAAATTTGATAACAACAAAAGCCTCTCTGTGGGAACGAATTCTTTCTTATCACGTACTATATTTATATCTAGTTGAGTGAGAAAGTGAATTATTTTTGACGCACACGACTGCGACTAAATTTTGGCGCCGCTGCCGGGGAGGCATACGGCTTGTTATTAAGTTTTTAGTTTCTTATCATCATTTCTGCTTTCATATTTTCTTTTTGTTTTCTTGTCTTGTTTCTCACTTGTTTGCGAGAATTGTTTTCAGGTACCTAATCCCTGGCTTCTAAAGATTGGAACTATCCAAGGTGCGGGATAGCTACTCGAAGAGGCACAATACTCCAACTAAGTCAAGACATGACGGAAGAACAAGAGTTAGAAGTGGAAGAAGAATTACAAATAGAAGAAGAACAAGAGGTTCCATTTGTAGAAGAACCACTAGTTGAAGAAGAAGAAGAAGAAGCAATGGGTGATGCAAATCGTACACTCAAAGACTTGGATTCTCATAGGCTTGATGCACAACGGTTGTGTATTGAGAAAACTCAACCTTCGAGATCAATCCGGGGTTGATTAGAGAGTTACCGAAGTTTCATGGCATGGCGAATGAAGATCCAAACAAGCATCTCATGGATTTCCACAACGTTATCATGGATATGCTTCCACCGGAGACTAATGCGGATGGAGCAATATTGAAAGCTTTTCCATTCTCTTTGGCAAACAATGCTAAGGAATGGTTGTATTATTTACCATCCGGAAGTGTCATTACATGGAACGGGTTAAAGAAACTCTTTCTAGAGAGGTATTTTCCCGCGTCAAAGGCTACTCAAATTCGCAAAGACATTTGTGGGATAAAGCAACACGTAGGAGAATCATTGTATGAATGTTGGGAGCGATACAAGAGATTGGTGGCAAGCTGTCCACACCACCAATTTAGTGACGTGATGATAATACAATACTTCTACGAAGGTCTCCAATCAAGTGATAGATATCTTCTTGATGCAGCGGGTGGTGGTGCACTAGTGAACAAGACGGTAGCCCAAGCTACCGAGTTGATTGAAAGCATGGCTGCAAACTCGCAACAATTCTACACAAGAGGTGAACCAATGGTTAGGCGAGTGCATGAAGTTACGGAGTCATCATCACACCATGATCAAAGGATGGATAACATGGAGCAAATGATGCAAAAGATGGCTGCGGTTATTTTACCTTCATATGGTGAAGAGTTGGAGCAAGCTAGTGCGGTCTTTCCAAATCAACAAAGACGTTATGATCCCTACTCCAACACTTACAATCCGGGATGGAGAGATCACCCCAACTTTAGCTATGCAAACAAGCAAGGCGCGGTTCAACAACCTACATTCAACCGTTCGGGTGGATTTCAACCACAACAACAACAATTCCAGCAGCAACAACAACAATTTCAGCAACCACAACAATCGATGCAAAATCAAGGTTCCGATATCGATGCAAAGCTTCAAACTTTTATGCAAGGCATTTCTACCATGTTTAAGGAAAGTCAACAAGAAACTAAGAGTGCTATCAAGGAGTTGCAGACTCAAATGGGATCAATGGCGGTTGATATAAACAAATTGAAGGCACAAAATAGTGGGAAACTCCCTTCTCAACCTATTAACCCAAAAGAGGGTGTCCGTGCTATTACGTTGAGAAGTGGTACACAACTTGTGCAACCCGAAGTTACTGATTCGGACAAGGTGGAAACACCAAAGGAACCTATTTTGGAGGAGAAGAGTGATGATTCTCCCCAAACTTCTGAGGTACCTATTCCTAACTCTAAAACTCCGGTTTCTACTTATGTTCCTCCTTTACCTTTCCCTCGCAGATTTGCAAGTTCCAAGAAGGCGGAACTAGAAAAGGAGATTTTAGACGTTTTAAAGAATATTCATGTGAACATACCACTCATTGATTCGATCAAGCAAGTTCCCAAGTATGCAAAAGTGTTGAAGGACTTGTGTACCAATAAGCGAAGGCTCAAAGATAATGAAGTGCTAAGTGTGGGGGAGAATGCTTCGGAAATCTTACAACACAAACTCCCACTGAAATGTAAGGATCCCGGTAGCTTTGACATTCCAGTCACAATTGGTAACACCATATTTAACAAAGCTATGTTGGATTTAGGTGCATCCGTTAATGTTATGCCTGCATCTATGTACAATTCACTTGAGTTAGGTCCTCTTTAAAAGGATGGAATTGTATTGCAATTAGCCGACCGCTCTAATGTTTACCGAAAGGGTATTGTTGAGGATGTTCTTGTGCAGGTTAATCAACTTGTATTTCCAGCTGACTTTTGCGTGTTAGAGATGAATGAAGGGTTACCGGACTCGTCTCTTCCATTGCTACTTGGGCGTCCCTTCATGAAAACGGCGAAAACCATTATTGATGTGGACAAGGGAATGCTAACTATGGAGTTTGATGGAGAAACAATACGTTTCAAAATTTTCGAGACGATGAGATATCCTAGCGATGTCGACTCTTGTTTCTCCATTGATGTTATGGATACATTGGCACAACAAGTGTTTGAATTGAATGGTGATGATGATTTGGAAACTGTTTTGACTACATCCATGGATAATGGTGTAGAGTGTGGTAATGAAGTCAAGGAAGACCTTGGTGATCTTAATTCACTACAAGGATGCCTGGAAACTCATAATATCTCTTTTATTTCTTTACCATGCAGTGATGAAAAGATTGTACCTTCAATTATTAAATCTCCAAAGTTAGAATTGAAACCTCTTCCCGATCACCTAAAGTACTTGTACTTGGGGTGATAAGGAAGATTTACCTGTGATTGTTTCTAACAAGCTTAGTGAATTACAGGAGAAAAAACTTCTAAGGGTGCTAAGGAAGTACAAAACGGCCATAGGATGGACAATTGCCGATATCAAGGGTATAAGCCCTGCCGTATGTATGCACAAAATTCGTTTGGAGGACGATGCAAAGCCTACAAGGGATGCGCAACGTCGTTTGAACCCTCCCATGATGGAAGTTGTGAAAAAGGAGATACTAAATCTTTTGGACGTGGGTGTTATCTACCCCATATCCGATAGCAAGTGGGTGAGCCCGATACAAGTAGTATCAAAGAAATCAGGTGTGACGGTGGTGGAGAATGATAAGAATGAACTTGTCCCAACTCGTGTGCAAACCGGTTGGAGGGTTTGTATAGATTACAGAAAATTGAATGCCACTACTAGAAAAGATCACTTTCCTTTACCTTTTATTGATCAAATGCTTGAACGTTTAGCTGGACACTCTTATTATTGCTTCCTTGATGGCTATTCAGGTTACAATCAGATTATGATAGCGCCGTAGGATCAAGAGAAAACCACTTTCACTTGTCCTTTCGGTACTTTTGCTTATAGAAGGATGCCTTCTGGCTTGTGCAATGCTCCAGCTACCTTTCAAAGGTGTATGGTAAGTATCTTCTCAGAATATGTTGAAAACATAATCGAAGTGTTTATGGATGACTTTAGTATCTTTGGTGATTCATTTGACCTTTGCTTGCACAACTTGTCATTAATCCTTGAACGATGTGTTGAAACAAACCTTGTGCTAAATTGAGAGAAGTGCCATTTTGTGGTAACTCATGGCATAGTTTTAGGCCATATAATATCTTCTAAAGGCTTGGAAGTCGATAAATCTAAGATTGACCTTATTCGTGCTCTAACCCCTCCCACTATGGTGAGGGAGATACGTTCTTTTCTTGGACACGCAGGTTTTTATCGTAGGTTCATCAAGGATTTTTCCAAGATAGCATCACCACTTTGCAATTTATTGCAAAAAGATGTGGTTTTTAACTTTGATGAAAAGTGTATGGAGGCATTCAATCGCTTGAAAGAGTTTTTGATTTCAGCCCCTATCATTAAACCTCCAGATTGGAGAAAGACTTTTGAGCTCATGTGTGATGCAAGTGACTATGCGGTTGGTGCGATGCTTGGGCAGTGTGGGGAAGATTCCTCATGCCATTTATTAGGCTTCTAGAACGTTAAATGAGGCCCAACAAAACTAAAACCACTGAAAAAGAGTTATTACCTATTATTTTTGCTTTAGAAAAGTTTCGCTGATCTAATTGGTACAAAAGTTGTGTCTTTTCTGATCATGCAGCACTTAGGTATTGCTTAATGAAAAAGAAGCGAACCGAGGCTCATACGATGGATTTTACTCTGCAGAGTTTGATCTTGAAATCAAAGACAAGAAAGGATTGAGAACACCGTTTGGCGGAATCACTTGAGCCGTCTTGTGGACAATGGAAGCTATCCCATTGCGTGAAAGCTTCCGGAGAGCAACTATTCTCAATTCCCTTGGAGAACCATGGTATGGGATATTGTTAATTACTTAGTTTCTAAACAAATCCCAAAGACTTGTCTCGTGCTGAGAGGGACAAACTTAAAGGTTAGGTAACCAATACATATGGGATGATCCTTATTTGTGGAAACAAGGTAGTGACCAAGTATTACGTAGGTGCATTCCCGAATCTGAATTTAACTTATATTGTCTTTTTGTCACTCTTATGCTTGCGGAGGACATTTTGGGAGTAAGAGAACCGCTCACAAGGTGCTTGAAAGCGGTTTCTATTGGCCAACCTTGTTTAAGGATGCACATAAATTTTGCATACTTGTGATAGGTGCCAAAGAACAGGCAATCTAGGTGCCGAAATCAAATGCCACAAATTTTATTCAATTTATTGAAGTTTTGATGATGGGGTATTGATTTTATGGGTCCTTTTGTCAACTCTCATGGAAATTTTTACATCTTACTTGTTGTTGATTATGTCGAAATGGGTGGAAGCTAAGGCCACCCCAACTAATGATTCTAAAGTGGTTTCATTTTGTGCAAGCAAATATTTTTGCAAGGTTTGGAATTCCAAGGGCCATAATTAGCGATGGAGGTTCACACTTCAAAAACAGGTTCTTGCAAGGCTTGTTAAGGAAGTACAATGTGTCGCATAAGATTGCAACACCTTATCATCCACAAACGAATGGACAAGCCGAGGTTTCCAACCGAGAGGTGAAGTCCATACTTGAAAAGACGGTGAATCCAACCAGGAAGGATTGTAGCATGCGACTTAATGATTCTTTGTGGGATTATAGAACCGCATACAAGACACCTATTGGGATGTCTCCTTTTAGGCTGTGTATGGTAAACCTTGTCACTTACCCGTGGATATTGAGCATAAGACGTTTTGGGCTATCAAGCAATGCAATATGGAGATGGATGGGGCTGGAAAGCAAAGGAAGTTACAACTCCAAGAGCTAGAGGAGCTTCGCAATGATGCATTTGAAAGTTCACGCATTTCCAAGGAGAAAACTAAGGCATTTCATGATACTATGATTTCTAGAAAACAATTTTGTGTTGGACAGAAAGTACTTTTGTTTAATTCTCGCTTGCAATTATTTCCGGGTAAATTAAGGTCACGTTGGATTGGACCTTTTATTGTTACTAATGTGTTTTCTCATGGTGCAGTCGAAATCCGTAGTATTGCTACAGGCAAGGAGTTTAAAGTTAATGGGAAACGGTTGAAACCATACTATGAGAACTTCTCTTCTGAAGTGGTGGAAGGAGTTAATTTTTTGGATGCACTCCCTCTGAAGGAGTCATAGAAAGCAAGGAGATAGTTGGGCTGACGACTTTAAACCAAGCGCTAAGTGGGAGGCAACCCACCGGTTTTGTATCTTTACCTTTATATTTTTATTCTTAAGTATTTTTGTCTTGTTTTTAGCTTTTTATTGTCATGTATTTCCCACCTTAACTTACTTCGGATGATTCAATTTACATTGAGGACAATGTAAAGTTTAAGTGTGGGGGAGTGGTTAAGCTTTTGCTTTGTACCTTTTTCATGCAATTTTTTCAACTTTTTTTTAAATTAGTGAATAAGAAACTCCAACTTGTAGTTAGTTTAGAGTCACATAGTATACATGTCGCTAAGATTACATCGAGAATCTCATAATAGTGACTGAACTTAGAGATGACAGAGAACATGATCGGGTTTCTTACTTGTATAAGAGTTAAAGTTGGATTTAACCATCCCAGTGGCAAATGAGGTGCAGATTGAATTCGGTATTAGATTTGTGATCCCCTATAGTGGAGACTACCTATTGTTACATCATGTGAGGCACCGACCTTCAATTTTTGTGCCTGTCTAAATATGCGCTTTTAGAGTGTGTGTCACCGTACGTAAATTCCGGGTAGAATGGTGAACTACCCAACTTCACACCAATTTTCAGCACTACTTTGATCTCTTGAGTGCTACTTTTATCAATCATGAATGGTAACATCGAATTGCTAACTTACATACCACTTGTATTCTTGTTCGCAGTTAGCACCATCCACTTTATCTCTCTCTACACCAACGGGTCCATAGAAACACCATCATCATCAACAAGAGGAGCATCACAAATTCGAAAGAAAGTTGAAAACGTTCAAGGTTTGCAAGCAACTATGTACAAATGAGCAGATTTCAGAATTGAGTAAAGCAACAATACAAAGAGCATATTTCCGATTACAAGTTGAAGACTATTGTGCAATAGTGAATATTATCAAGATGAGAATTCAAGAAGTTTATGATATCGAGGCATACAAGTTGTGAAAAATTGAGTGGTAAATTACTTACACCATGGCCTTTGTTTTGCAATTTTATTATTTTTATTTGTTAGTTTGTATTTTATTTTCTCTTGTCTAAAAAAAAAAGAAAAGAAAAGACAAGAGAAAATTTATTAGGTTCAATTTGTTTTTGTTTTATGATTCAAAAAAACGAAAAAAAAATGAAAAAAAAAATCCATTGTTTTATATTTTTGGTTTGTTTAGTTCATTTTTGGTTTTATATTTATTCAATAAAGCCAATGGAAGAAGAAATATCTATAATGAAGTTTCAAGCGACAAGGAATTTGAGGAAAGAATCATATTGTCAAGATTCTACGAGGTTCAAGAATTAACATCAAGTATTGAAGACCGAAGACGAAAATGAAGACAAGGATCGAAGACGTTTCTATGGATGCTGTGAGAGTGGTGCTAACTGCACGCCGAATGGATAACGAGGTAAGTAAGCATATTCCCAGCTTAGTTAAGTGGTTGATTTCCTTTCTAAGAGATCGTCAGAAAAAAATGGTTTTCAAAATGATAAAAGATGTGGGCTTTTAAAACATTTCAGAGGGTTTTGACCTTCCTACCATTCAAAGTGTCGCAGTATTCTCTCTTCATTCCTACCTGGACACATGTGTGACCCATAAAGAGCTATTTATTGAGAGCAATATCATAAAACCCTTTCTTGTGAGGCAGAGTCGAGACTTTTGATCACTTCGAACCTGATTTTCTCCCGAGAAGGGATGGTTACTTCTCTCTCAACATTTAAGGATGAGATTGTGTTCATTTATGTGTCTAACTTCTTATTGCTAGTGTGCAGAATTTCTATGTCTTCTTAGCGCGTTGGATGCTATTATTACGGGGACTAGTAAGTTGGAAAAGTAGGTTTTGTAGGCAAACCTCTTGTAAACCTTCACGAGACTATAACTCGTCCACTAGGGACACCTAGGGGTCCAAAGGCTTGTTATTTATGCTAAAAGTGACCGTATGATGGTTTATCAAAAGTGATTGTAGTAGTGGTAAAAACTGGGTCTTTTCAGACTTGTGAAGAAAACAATTTTTATAGATTTAAATTAAACAGGCAACTAAATAAAATAATTCAAAGTTTTGGAGAAAAAAACCAAGACTAGGATTCCACCAATGACCATTTTAATAGTAAACTCTAAATAGTTCTTATGCAATTTTATCTTTAAAATCAATTCTAATATTTGCCTCAAATAAGTTTTTGAAGTAATAATTGTAATTAAAAAGTATAAAACATCAAAAGTTACTAAAACCCAACATGCTTCATCAAGTCAATTCACAATTACTCAATAAAAACTATTAATTCAATTTTAATTCGTGCAAATAATCAAATAATAATATTGCAAATAAATATAAAAATTAGAATTATACCAATAAATTACCAATGGCTTCCTCCGTCGTCTCGGATAATGGGTTTAGCTCCTCATCCCAAAAGCACACTCACAAGATAAATTCATGGCTAAAATAGATGTTTTTATTGATGATTATATGATGAAATAGGAATTAGCAACGCTGTAGTGGTGTTACAGCGCCACTGTTACAAAAGAGTATGGTAATTTAAGACTGCTGTAAACGATAACTATCTACTGCTGTGAAACAACGACAGTGGTATGAAAATAAGTCTGCTGAAGAACGACTGACTCTGCGAGTCTGTTCTTCATGTTCTTCAGAAGCTTTAATGGCAGCAGCAGCAGCAGCGTTGTCTCCTCTATAATTGCTTCTCCTAGGCTCTCATCGACTCTAAACTCTCTCCTAAAGGTTTCTAACCTTTCTTTAATGTAAACCAACACTTATATAGCCTTCAGATTCCCTAGAAACTCGATCAAATTCGAGAATAAATCTCTTATTCTTCACGTGCAGTTTGAACAATAATTCCATCTTTCGATCTTTGTATGCGTCTGTGAGCTATTCTATTGCTCCCAAAATCTTCTCTGACTTGAACTCAACTGTTTTGAAGTATATCCCACGCAAGAATCTCTCCCAAATCTTTCAAACCAATTCAAAACCCTAAACAGGGACCGTGTGCACTGTCTTGACTTTGTGTGGATTTTGTGACTTATCCAGCCCAATTAGATGGGTCTAATCGCTTCTAACAGGTCCCTTATGTCTTGTAGAGTCCGTGGGTATCAAATTTGCCCATTGAATCTCCTGCTAGGTCGCTCAAATCCTTGATCCAAAACTGTTGATGCTGCTGCCTTTTTTCCCGCTAAAATTTTCTTTTGAATTTGAGAAGTTGACCTCCCCTTATCTGTGGCTGGTCTCCCTTTAGCAGATGCCTGGAAATGGGTCACCTCTTAGTAATTAGGTTACCCCTTATCCAAAATCAAGGGTCCGTATAGCAAGTGTCCTCTGGGGCATTTTCCGCATTTTTTTTCGGGGTTCCTCCGGGGTATTTCTGGGATACTTCCGGTACACTTCTGAGGCGCTTCCGGTACGTTATCAACGGAGGTCCAAATGCCACATTTTTAGCCAAATTCGCCGCAAGAGATTATTTTCCAAAAACACCTACAAATACATAAAATAACCAAATAAGTACAATATCGAGTACTAACAATATATACAAATGAGCTATATTAGACACATAAATGCGTCTATCAAATACCCCCAAACTTATTATTTGCTAGTCCCGAGCAAATCAAAACTACAAAATAAAATCCTAACTCACTGTCGCAGGCATCGTCGATTGCATTTAGCGTATGCAATATGCCTTTAAACCCCTAGGTGGCCCTAGTGGCCGAGTTATAGTCTCGGGAGGGCTTACCAGAGATATACCCACAAAACCTGTACTCCAGACCTTAGCTATCTACGCAGAACCTTGGAAGGCACTAAAGAATCTCCTTGGTTGGCATACTTATTGACTACAGGAAGAAGTACCCTGATGCGAAATTCCAATTGCTGTACACGAGTTTGCACTCAAGCATACTAAAATTCATATAAAGTGACAGAGCTCTACTCAGATAGTTGCACTATGGACATCATATTCGGAGTCAAACTAATCACATGGAAAGATTAAGAGATGGATATAGAAAAACATAGATGGTTTTGATGTTTACTAAGTGAACGGCGTTTCCCATATCTGTCTGAAGGCCTCCGCCAAAATGAACCTATCCTAATGGATTGAGATACTAGTCTGACTAATATCAATACACTGGCATATACAAGGGTACCAGTGGTCGATAACCTAACTCTAGGTCAACGCAGCTGGTATATACAAGGGTACCAGTGGTCGACTTTATTGAATTTATTCCTTTTGGTCAAATGGTCTGGTCTCAATTTCTTTCTTTCTTTCTTTTTTTTTTTTTTTTTTCATTTTTTTCATGGTATCTCAATCACTCTAATTCACCCTAGCATTGGTAACAACTTGAATCGTGGGCCCCACCTATCACTTAGAGAAATATAGTTTAAAAACAAAATAAAATAAAAATAGAAGTGAAAAGGACTCAACGAGATATGGTGAAACTATCATGTTATTTCTAACATCTGAGCTCTGTGCTTTTATGAATAGACTCTTTAGATGTTTCCATCTAATCAGATTGGTTCCTCAAACTCCTACAATCAAAATGCTTCCATCCACTTAGATTAGTTAGTGCAATCCTCAATAGGCATAAATTTCTAGGCTCTGGAGTTTATTTATTGCAACTAAAAGCTAACAAAAAGTGTTTCTTCCCCACCCCCAAACTTAAATCTTACATTGTCCTCAATGTTCTAAGGATGAAAATAAAAGCATGAACAAGGAGAAACTATTACCACTGGAGGGAAAAGAAATAAGGAAGGATATTACCGTATCACATGAACGCGGGAGCCTCCCAGTAAATGCTAAATTTATAGTCATTAGCTAGACATCAAATACCTCAAAAAGAATTTTCACCTTCCAAAGTCGTATACCAATAGTCGAAATAATTGTGGGTCCATAAGACCAAATAGAACTGCCACAAATAGGAGACAAATGCTCAAGATCAGAAAAATGAGCAGATAGAGCAAAACCTGATCTAAAGTTTCTCGCAAGACAACTGGATTTATCTGAGGTGCCCACTTGGGATTCATATGAGTGTCTCGGCAAACAGATTCATCCGAAAAACGGGTCTCTAACATTTGGATTTTCTCCTGGACATTATCAGGCGGATCAGGTTGTGGAGTCTGAATACACTCAAGCGATACCTCAGATGCACTAGGCTTGAGTCCCAAGTTAGGGACTTCTATTGGGGATAATTGACAATCTCTACCCCCAAACTTAGAATTTTGGGTGCCTCTACAATGACTAGTCACAATGTTCCTAATTTCTAGACCATCGGGTTCTTGAAAAAGGTCAATTGCTTTCTCTAAGTCATAATCAGGTGGTTCATCCTCAGCTTGCTTCATATCTTCTATGGTCCACTCTAAGGCTTCCTTATTTTCTTGAAGCACGGTCTCTGGACTATTTTCCTGATCACTATCCAAATCGGAGGCTATAATCACAGGGAAAGACTCGGGTGGGCCTAAAAATGTATAATTAGACTCCAACTCAGGAGGCTCTTTTAAATAAGGTATTAAGATAGACTCAGAAGCTAGTAATGGTTCGAACCTATCTTTCCATATATCAATATCTAACATAGGAACAGAATCCAACAGAGCATTTACTTGTTCAATGTTACTATCATCGTCGAAATCCAGGCTAAAATGGGATAAACAACTCTCCAATGTATTTTCCGGTACGATGTTTGGTAATGACTCCTGAACTAAGGTTCCTATCATGTTCACCTCTTCAATACATGTGCTATCTAGCTCAGAATGTAGCTTGTTTACATTAAAAATATTCAACTCAATAGTCATATTACCAAAAGATAGATTCATAATACCATTTCGACAGTTTATGATCGCATTAGATGTAGCTAAGAATGGGCGACCTAAAATCACAGGTATTTGGTTCTCTGGGTCGGGGACAGGTTGGGTATCTAGGACCACAAAATCCACTGGATAAATAAACTTGTCGACCTCAATAAGAACATCCTCGATCACACCACGAGGGATTTTAACGGACCTATCAGCTAACTGGAGTGTTATCTGGGTAGGTTTCATCTCACCAAGTCCTAGCTTAAGGTACACATGGTATGGCAGTAAGTTCACACTGGCTCCTAAGTCAAGCAACGCTTTCTCAACACGGTACTTACCTATTGTACAAGAAATGGTAGGGGACCCTGGGTCTTTATACTTAGGAGTAGTGGTATTCTGAATAATAGAACTCACATGACTAGCTATGAAGGCTTTCTTCTGGACACTGAGCTTACGCTTTCGCGTACACAAGTCCTTAAGGAACTTGGCATAAGAGGGAATCTGCCTAATTGCATCTAATAATGGAAGGTTGATATTAACCTGCTTAAAAACCTCTAATATATCATTAAAGTTGGACTCCCTCTTAGTCGGAACTAGCAGCTGTGGGAATGGGGCTCTGGGAACAAAGCCGGGCTCAACAGGACCCTCATTGGTCTCCTTGGAGGCTCTATCAGTCTCCTCATTTTCTGGCTCAGCAGGGTGAACTACAGCATGTTCACTATCAGGCATGGCAACCTTGTTGTCAACTTTCTTTCCACTCCTAAGGGTTGTGACAGCATTCACATGATTGTACGATTTCTCTCCTTTTGGGTTGGGATCAGTACGACTAGGGAACCTTCCATATTCTCTCTCACTTATGAACTTAGCTATTTGTCCTACTTGAAGTTCTAATTTGGCAAGACTCTGGGAATTATTCTTCAATTCTTGCCTAGTTTCTTGTTGAAAGCTCATGTGGTTCTTTGTTAGCATTTCATGGTTATTTGCTAACATAGTGAGAGTATCCTCTAAGGTAGAGATCTTTTTCTCGGAAGTGTTCTGAAACTGGGTTTGACATGAAGAGTTCTTAAAACCAAAACCTGGGGGAGGCTGAGAATTGCTAGACTGGCCTTGACTCTGGCCTTTAGACCAAGAGAAATTAGGATGGTTTCTCCAACCAGGGTTGTAGGTTTCTGAGTATGGGTCAAACTTCTGACGGTTCTCAAACCTAGAGTTGTTATAGACAGCATGGGCTTGCTCTTCACTAACCTGACCTTCCCAAAACGAATTATCGGGCTCTATTCCACAACTAGAGACTTGAGAGGCTCTATTAGGTTCAACAAGGGACCTATTTTTAGTCTGACCCATTTCTAAAGCTTCTAACCTTCTGGATAAAGCAGCAAACTTAGCATCTGACGCAAAACTCGTATCTACCATATTGGTGCTACTTCTATTGACCAAGAGTCTTTTAGGGGGTTCAACACAAGATTCCCACTGTTGGGATTTTTCAGCGATAGCTCCTAAGAAGGCAAAAGCATCATCAGCATTTTTACTAGTGAACTCACCAGCACACATAGACTCAACCATGGCTTTGGTCGAATAGTCTAAACCATCATAAATAATCTGTACAAGTTTCATATTATCAAATCCATGGTGAGGACACTGAGATAGGAGATCATTGAATCGCTCTAAAAACCTATAAAGATACTCTCCCTCTTGTTGCACACTAGCACTAATTTTCTGCCTAACAGCTGCAGTTTTATGCTTAGGGTAGAATTTCATATAGAAGGCAGCGATAAGTTCCTGCCATGTTTCTATGGATTCAGACGGTAGGTTGTTAAGCCAGGTCTTGGCTTTATCTCTCAAAGAAAAGGGAAACATCTTAAGTTTCAAGACTTCATCAGTAAGGTCTTTTATTCTAATTGTCCCACAGATTTCCTCAAAGTCCCTAATATGGAAATAAGGGTTCTCATCATCTTTTCCTAAGAATATAGGGATCATCTGAAGAATACTAGGTTTTATCTCAAAATTAGCCGTAGTGGCTGGCAATTTAATGCATGAAGCTCGGTTGGTCCTAGTTGGGAACATGTAATCTTTCAAAGTTGCCATCGTTGGCACAACAGAAGTACTAGGGGTACTTTTATCACTCAGAGATAAATTCTCAAAACTGAAGTTTCCAAAAACAGGGCTCTCCAAAGAAGAGTCTTCGAGCTCCCTGCTTAAATCAGAAGAACTACTAGGTTTTTCGCTAATCAATCGACCTAGAGTATCTCTTTTCCAAGCCCTAACAAAATCGGGCATACACTAAAAAGAATTCAAAAAGAAATAAAAATCCTAACAGAAAGGTTCTAGCAAACACACAACAGGCTGACTCGACTTTACCACAGCAAACCTAAAGATTTCTAGCAAACAACAAGCATGATGGCTCCACTTAGATTGTTTCTAGACCAGCTTCTAATCCTTCGAAAGGGAATTCGTTACAATTTGAGCAAACCCCTCTGGAATCAATCCGAGTTAAAGCAAGTTGAATCGAGGCGAGGGAAGCTCAGTGGAGCTTTGATACCCAAAACCTCACCGATCCAATGCGGCGCAGTCACGCATTCAACTCGCAGAAACCTTCAAGAACTTCGAGGTGTGCTTAAAAGAGTAACCAATATTTTTCGAATGATTGTCCTGTTAAGCTCGATACCCTATAGGTCTCTTTCTAGTCCAAATTTTAGGCTTAGGTTCGCTTTAGGTTTCGTTTTCCTAAGGCGGGAAAGAAGGGAGCGGTGATGAAATCCGAACCCTTATCTTATATGGTCCAGTCCTTGCCCTTTACTAGGAATTTAAAAACAGTCCATATTCAAGTCCTCAGCATATATTCACCTTAAGGAGTCCAGTAACCCGCTTGCAGGAGATTCGCGGGTGTTTAGAATTTTACCTCCCGTACCAGACGGGCGAAGAACCGCTGAAGTCGACTCGGGCCACGACTCCTATGCCGTGTGCGAACCCGAGGGGCCGAGACGATATTGTAATCGTCGTCCTTCCCTGCAAACAGTTTATATTTAAGGGTACCCTTCCGTAGGGTTTAAAAATAAAAATAAAAATGTCCCAAAATTAATGTCCAAAGTCCATAAAAAAAATACAAAAGAAAAGAAAGTCTAAAAAAAAAAATTACAAAAATAAAAATGTCTCTCTTTTTTTTTCTCTCTTTTACAAAATAAAGAAAATCTTCTTCTTTCGCTCCTTTAGCTTTGCTTTTCGCTCCCAAACTTTAAGTAAATCACCACAAGCTTTGGCAAAATTGTCTTTCGCTCCAATCTTCAAAAATCTGCAAGGAAACAAAAAAAACCAAAAACGTAAAGAAGAACAAAAATAAAAAAAATAAAAAAATCTAAAAAAAAAAAATGCTAACTAAACACAAATCCGCGTCGGCGGCGCCAAAAATTTGATGGTTTATCAAAAGTGATTGTAGTAGTGGTAAAAACTGGGTCTTTTCAGACTTGTGAAGAAAACAATTTTTATAGATTTAAATTAAACAGGCAACTAAATAAAATAATTCAAAGTTTTGGAGAAAAACACCAAGACTAGGATTCCACCAATGACCATTTTAATAGTAAACTCTAAATAGTTCTTATGCAATTTTATCTTTAAAATCAATTCTAATATTTGCCTCAAATAAGTTTTTGAAGTAATAATTGTAATTAAAAAGTATAAAACATCAAAAGTTACTAAAACCCAACATGCTTCATCAAGTCAATTCACAATTACTCAATAAAAACTATTAATTCAATTTTAATTCGTGCAAATAATCAAATAATAATATTGCAAATAAATATAAAAATTAGAATTATACCAATAAATTACCAATGGCTTCCTCCGTCGTCTCGGCTAATGGGTTTAGCTCCTCATCCACTCACAAGATAAATTCATGGCTAAAATAGATGTTTTTATTGATGATTATATGATGAAATAGGAATTAGCAACGCTGTAGTGATGTTACAGCGCCACTGTTACAAAAGAGTATGGTAATTTAAGACTGCTATAAACGATAACTATCTAATGCTGTGAAACAACGACAGTGGTATGAAAATAAGTCTGCTGAAGAACGACTGACTCTGCGAGTCTGTTCTTCGTGTTCTTCAGAAGCTTTAATGGCAGCAGCAGCAGCAGCGTTGTCTCCTCTATAATTGCTTCTCCTAGGCTCTCATCGACTCTAAACTCTCTCCTAAAGGTTTCTAACCTTTCTTTAATGTAAACCAACACTTATATAGCCTTCAGATTCCTTAGAAACTCGATCAAATTCGAGAATAAATCTCTTATTCTTCACGTGCAGTTTGAACAATAATTCCATCTTTCGATCTTTGTATGCGTCTGTGAGCTATTCTATTGCTCCCAAAATCTTCTCTGACTTGAACTCAACTGTTTTGAAGTATATCCCACGCAAGAATCTCTCCCAAATCTTTCAAACCAATTCAAAACCCTAAACAGGGACCGTGTGCACTGTCTTGACTTTGTGTGGATTTTGTGACTTATCCAGCCCAATTAGATGGGTCTAATCGCTTCTAACAGGTCCTTTATGTCTTGTAGAGTTCGTGGGTATCAAATTTGCCCATTGAATCTCCTGCTAGGTCGCTCAAATCCTTGATCCAAAACTGTTGACGCTGCTGCCTTTTTTCCCGCTAAAATTTTCTTTTGAATTTGAGAAGTTGACCTCCCCTTATCTGTGGCTGGTCTCCCTTTAGCAGATGCCTGGAAATGGGTCACCTCTTAGTAATTAGGTTACCCCTTATCCAAAATCAAGGGTCCGTATAGCAAGTGTCCTCTGGGGCATTTTCCGCATTTTTTTTCGGGGTTCCTCCGGGGTATTTCTGGGATACTTCCGGTACACTTCTGAGGCGCTTCCGGTACGTTATCAACGGAGGTCCAAATGCCACATTTTTAGCCAAATTCGCCGCAAGAGATTATTTTCCAAAAACACCTACAAATACATAAAATAACCAAATAAGTACAATATCGAGTACTAACAATATATACAAATGAGCTATATTAGACACATAAATGCGTCTATCAAATACCCCCAAACTTATTATTTGCTAGTCCCGAGCAAATCAAAACTACAAAATAAAATCCTAACTCACTGTCGCAGGCATCATCGATTGCATTTAGCGTATGCAATAAGCCTTTAAACCCCTATGTGGCCCTAGTGGCCGAGTTATAGTCTCGGGAGGGCTTACCAGAGATATACCCACAAAACCTGTACTCCAGACCTTAGCTATCTACGCAGAACCTTGGAAGGCACTAAAGAATCTCCTTGGTTGGCATACTTATTGACTACAGGAAGAAGTACCCTGATGCGAAATTCCAATTGTTGTACACGAGTTTGCACTCAAGCATACTAAAATTCATATAAAGTGACAGAGCTCTACTCAGATAGTTGCACTATGGACATCATATTCGGAGTCAAAACTAATCACATGGATAGATCAAGAAGATGGAAATAGAAAAACATATATGGTTTTGATGTTTACTAAGTGAACGGCGTTTCCCATATCTGTCTGAAGGCCTCCGCAAAAATGAACCTATCCTAATGGATTGAGATACTAGTCTGACTAATATCAACACACTGGCATATACAAGGGTACCAGTGGTCGATAACCTAACTCTAGGTCAACACAACTGGCATATACAAGGGTACCAGTGGTCGACTTTATTGAATTTATTCCTTTTGGTCAAATGGTCTGGTCTCAATTTCTTTTTTTTTTTTTTTTTTTTTTTTTTTTTTTTTTTTTTTTTTTTTTTTTTTTTTTTTTTTTTTTTTTTTTTTTTTTTTTTTTTTTTTTTTTTTTTTTTTTTTTTTTTTTTTTTTTTTTTTTTTTTTTTCATGGTATCTCAATCACTCTAATTCACCCTAGCATTGGTAACAACTTGAATCGTGGGCCCCACCTATCACTTAGAGAAACATAGTTTAAAAACAAAATAAAATAAAAATAGAAGTGAAAAGGACTCAACGAGATATGGTGAAACTATCATGTTATTTCTAACACCTGAGCTCTGTGCTTTTATGAATAGACTCTTTAGATGTTTCCATCTAATCAGATTGGTTCCTCAAACTCCTACAATCAAAATGCTTCCATCCACTTAGATTAGTTGGTGCAATCCTCAATAGGCATAAATTTCTAGGCTCTGGAGTTTATTTATTGCAAAAATGTGACAAAAAGTGTTTCTTCCCCACCCCCAAACTTAAATCTAACATTGTCCTCAATGTTCTAAAGATGAAATTAAAAGCATGAACAAGGAGAAACTATTACCACTGGAGGAAAAAGAAATAAGGAAGGATATTACCGTATCACATGAACGCGGGAGCCTCCCAGTAAATGCTAAATTTATAGTCATTAGCTAGACATCAAATACCTCAAAAAGAATTGTCACCTTCCCAAGTCGTATACCAATAGTCGAAACAATTGTGGGTCCATAAGACCAAATAGAACTGCCACGAATAGGAGACAAAAATTTGATGGTTTTTCAAATAGTGATTGTAGTAGTAGTGGTAAAAAGGGGTCTTTTCAGACTTGTGAAGAAAACAATTTTTTTTAGATTTAAATTAAACACACAAATAAATAAAATAGTTCAAACCTTTAGAGAAAAACACCAAGACTTGGATTCCACCATTGACCCATTATTTGATAAATTCTAATAATTAATATTCATGCAATTTTTCTTTTAGAGTGATTCTAATATTATGCCTTTTGTAGATTTTTGAAGTAATAAATGTAAACACCAAGCATGAAACATCAAGAGTCTTAAACTAAGCATGCTCCATCAAAATGAATCACAATTATTCAATAAAAATCAATTTTTCAATTAAAATTCCATGCAAATAATCATGTAATAATATTGCAAATAAATAATAAAGTTAGAATTATACCATAAATAAGGACCAATGGCTTCCTCCGTCGCCTTGGCTAATGGGTTTAGCTCCTCATCCCAAAAACACACTCACAAGATAAATTCATGGCTAAAATAGGTGTTCTTATTGATGAATATAAGATGAAAAAGGAATTTGCAACGCTGTAGTGGTGTTACAGCGCCACTGTTACAAAAGAGTATGGTAATTTAAGACTGCTGTAAACGATAACTATCTAATGCTGTGAAACAACGACAGTGGTATGAAAATAAGTCTGCTGAAGAACGACTGACTCTGCGAGTCTGTTCTTCGTGTTCTTCAGAAGCTTTAATGGCAGCAGCAGCAGCAGCGTTGTCTCCTCTATAATTGCTTCTCCTAGGCTCTCATCGACTCTAAACTCTCTCCTAAAAGTTTCTAACCTTTCTTTGATGTAAACCAACACTTATATAGCCTTCAGATTCCCTAGAAACTCGATCAAATTCGAGAATAAATCTCTTATTCTTCACGTGCAGTTTGAACAATAATTCCATCTGTCGATCTTTGTATGCGTCTGTGAGCTATTCTATTGCTCCCAAAATCTTCTCTGACTTGAACTCAACTGTTTTGAAGTATATCCCACGCAAGAATCTCTCCCAAATCTTTCAAACCAATTCAAAACCCTAAACAGGGACCGTGTGCACTGTCTTGACTTTGTGTGGATTTTATGACTTATCCAGCCCAATTAGATGGGTCTAATCGCTTCTAACAGGTCCCTTATGTCTTGTAGAGTCCATGGGTACCAAATTTTCCCATTGAATCGCCTGCTAGGTCGCTCAAATCCTTGATCCAAAACTGTTGACGCTGCTGCCTTTTTTCCCGCCAAAATTTTCTTTTGAATTTGAGAAGTTGACCTCCCCTTATCTGTGGCTGGTCTCCCTTTAGCAGATGCCTGGAAATGGGTCACCTCTTAGTAATTAGGTTACCCCTTATCCAAAATCAAGGGTCCGTATAGCAAGTGTCCTCTGGGGCATTTTCCGCATTTTTTTTCGGGGTTCCTCCGGGGTATTTCTGGGATACTTCCGGTACACTTCTGAGGCGCTTACGGTACGTTATCAACGGAGGTCCAAATGCCACATTTTTAGCCAAATTCGCCGCAAGAGATTATTTTCCAAAAACACCTACAAATACATAAAATAACCAAATAAGTACAATATCGAGTACTAACAATATATACAAATGAGCTATATTAGACACATAAATGCGTCTATCAAATACCCCCAAACTTATTATTTGCTAGTCCCGAGCAAATCAAAACTACAAAATAAAATCCTAACTCACTGTCGCAGGCATCGTCGATTGCATTTAGCGTATGCAATAAGCCTTTAAACCCCTAGGTGGCCCTAGTGGCCGAGTTATAGTCTCGGGAGGGCTTACCAGAGATATACCCACAAAACCTGTACTCCAGACCTTAGCTATCTACGCAGAACCTTGGAAGGCACTAAAGAATCTCCTTGGTTGGCATACTTATTGACTACAGGAAGAAGTACCCTGATGCGAAATTCCAATTGCTGTACACGAGTTTGCACTCAAGCATACTAAAATTCATATAAAGTGACAGAGCTCTACTCAGATAGTTGCACTATGGACATCATATTCGGAGTCAAAACTAATCACATGGTTAGATCAAGAAGATGGATATAGAAAAACATAGATGGTTTTGATGTTTACTAAGTGAACGACGTTTCCCATATCTGTCTGAAGGCCTCCGCCAAAATGAACCTATCCTAATGGATTGAGATATTAGTCTGACTAATATCAACACACTGGCATATACAAGGGAACCGGTGGTCGATAACCTAACTCTAGGTCAACACAACTGGCATATACAAGGGTACCAGTGGTCGACTTTATTGAATTTGTTCCTTTTGGTCAAATGGTCTGGTCTCAATTTTTTTTTTCAACTTTTTGGTAACTACCATTTTTTTTTTCTCTTTTTCTTTTTCAACTTTTTTCTATCTTTTTTGCATGGTATCTCAATCACTCTAATTCACCCTAGCATTGGTAACAACTTGAATCGTGGGCCCCACCTATCACTTAGAGAAACATAGTTTAAAAACAAAATAAAATAAAAATAGAAGTGAAAAGGACTCAACGAGATATGGTGAAACTATCATGTTATTTCTAACATCTGAGCTCTGTGCTTTTATGAATAGACTCTTTAGATGTTTTCATCTAATCAGATTGGTTCCTCAAACTCCTACAATCAAAATGCTTCCATCCACTTAGATTAGTTAGTGCAATCCTCAATAGGCATAAATTTCTAGGCTCTGGAGTTTATTTATTGCAACTAAAAGCTAACAAAAAGTGTTTCTTCCCCACCCCCAAAATTAAATCTTACATTGTCCTCAATGTTCTAAGGATGAAAATAAAAGCATGAACAAGGAGAAACTATTACCACTGGAGGGAAAAGAAATAAGGAAGGATATTACCGTATCACATGAACGCGGGAGCTTCCCAGTAAATGCTAAATTTATAGTCATTAGCTAGACATCAAATACCTCAAAAAGAATTTTCACCTTCCAAAGTCGTATACCAATAGTCGAAATAATTGTGGGTCCATAAGACCAGATAGAACTGCCACAAATAGGAGACAAATGCTCAAGATCAGAAAAATGAGCAGATAGAGCAAAACCTGATCTAAAGTTTCTCGCAAGACAACTGGATTTATCTGAGGTGCCCACTTGGGCTTCATATGAGTGTCTCGGCAAACAGATTCATCCGAAAAACGGGTCTCTAACATTTGGATTTTCTCCTGGACATTATCAGGCGGATCAGGTTGTGGAGTCTGAATACACTCAAGCGATACCTCGGATGCACTAGGCTTGAGTCCCAAGTTAGGGACTTCTATTGGGGATAATTGACAATCTCTACCCCCAAACTTAGAATTTTGGGTGCCTCTACAATGACTAGTCACAATGTTCCTAATTTCTAGACCATCGGGTTCTTGAAAAAGGTCAATTGCTTTCTCTAAGTCATAATCAGGTGGTTCATCCTCAGCTTGCTTCATATCTTCTATGGTCCACTCTAAGGCTTCCTTATTTTCTTGAAGCACGGTCTCTGGACTACTTTCCTGATCACTATCCAAATCGGAGGCTATAATCACAGGGAAAGACTCGGGTGGGCCTAAAAATGTATAATTAGACTCCAACTCAGGAGGCTCTTTTAAATAAGGTATTAAGATAGACTCAGAAGCTAGTAATGGTTCGAACCTATCTTTCCATATATCAATATCTAACATAGGAACAGAATCCAACAGAGCATTTACTTGTTCAATGTTACTATCATCGTCGAAATCCAGGCTAAAATGGGATAAACAACTCTTCAATGTATTTTCCGGTACGATGTTTGGTAATGACTCCTGAACTAAGGTTCCTATCATGTTCACCTCTTCAATACATGTGCTATCTAGCTCAGAATGTAGCTTGTTTACATTAAAAATATTCAGCTCAATAGTCATATTACCAAAAGATAGATTCATAATACCATTTCGACAGTTTATGATCGCATTAGACGTAGCTAAGAATGGGCGACCTAAAATCACAGGTATTTGGTTCTCTGGGTCGGGGACAGGTTGGGTATCTAGGACCACGAAATCCACTGGATAAATAAACTTGTCGACCTCAATAAGAACATCCTCGATCACACCACGAGGGATTTTAACGGACCTATCAGCTAACTGGAGTGTTATCTGGGTAGGTTTCATCTCACCAAGTCCTAGCTTAAGGTACACATGGTATGGCAGTAAGTTCACACTGGATCCTAAGTCAAGCAACGCTTTCTCAACACGGTACTTACCTATTGTACAAGAAATGGCAGGGGACCCTGGGTCTTTATACTTAGGAGTAGTGGTATTCTGAATAATAGAACTCACATGACTAGCTATGAAGGCTTTCTTCTGGACACTGAGCTTACGCTTTTGCGTACACAAGTCCTTAAGGAACTTGGCATAAGAGGGAATCTGCCTAATTGCATCTAATAATGGAAGGTTGATATTAACCTGCTTAAAAACCTCCAATATATCATTAAAGTTGGACTCCCTCTTAGTCGGAACTAGCAGCTGTGGGAATGGGGCTCTGGGAACAAAGCTGGGCTCAACAGGACCCTCATTGGTCTCCTTGGAGACTCTATCAGTCTCCTCATTTTCTGGCTCAGCAGGGTGAACTACAGCATGTTCACTATCAGGCATGGCAACCTTGTTGTCAACTTTCTTTCCACTCCTAAGGGTTGTGACAGCATTCACATGATTGTACGATTTCTCTCCTTTTGGGTTGGGATCAGTACGACTAGGGAACCTTCCATCTTCTCTCTCACTTATGAACTTAGCTATTTGTCCTACTTGAAGTTCTAATTTGGCAAGACTCTGGGAATTATTCTTCAATTCTTGCCTAGTTTCTTGTTGAAAGCTCATGTGGTTCTTTGTTAGCATTTCATGGTTATTTGCTAACATAGTGAGAGTATCCTCTAAGGTAGAGATCTTTTTCTCGGAAGTGTTCTGAAACTGGGTTTGACCTGAAGAGTTATTAAAACCAAAACCTGGGGGAGGCTGAGAATTGCTAGACTGGCCTTGACTCTGGCCCTTAGACCAAGAGAAATTAGGATGGTTTCTCCAACCAGGGTTGTAGGTTTCTGAGTATGGGTCAAACTTCTGACGGTTCTCAAACCTAGCATTGTTATAGACAACATGGGCTTGTTCTTCACTAACCTGACCTTCCCAAAATGAATTATCGGGCTCTATTCCACAACTAGAGACTTGAGAGGCTCTATTAGGTTCAACAAGGGGCCTATTTTTAGACTGACCCATTTCTAAAGCTTCTAACCTTCTGGACAAAGCAGCAAACTTAGAATCTGACGCAAAACTCGTATCTACCATATTGGTGCTACTTCTATTAACTAAGAGTCTTTTAGGGGGTTCAACACAAGATTCCCACTGTTGGGATTTTTCAGCGATAGCTCCTAAGAAGGTAAAAGCATCATCAGCATTTTTACTAGTGAACTCACCAGCGCACATAGACTCAACCATGGCTTTGGTCGAATAGTCTAAACCATCAAAAATAATCTGTACAAGTTTCATATTATCAAATCCATGGTGAGGACACTGAGATAGGAGATCATTGAATCGCTCTAAAAACCTATAAAGAGACTCTCCCTCTTGTTGCACACTAGCACTAATTTTCTGCCTAACAGCTGCAGTTTTATGCTTAGGGTAGAATTTCATATAGAAGGCAGCGATAAGTTCCTGCCATGTTTCTATGGATTCAGACGGTAGGTTGTTAAGCCAGGTCTTGGCTTTATCTCTCAAGGAAAAGGGAAACATTTTAAGTTTCAAGACTTCATCAGTAAGGTCTTTTATTCTAATTGTCCCACAGATTTCCTCAAAGTCCCTAATATGAAAATAAGGGTTCTCATCATCTTTTCCTAAGAATATAGGGATCATCTGAAGAATACTAGGTTTTATCTCAAAATTAGCCGTAGTGGCTGGCAATTTAATGCATGAAGCTCGGTTGGTCCTAGTTGGGAACATGTAATCTTTCAAAGTTGCCATCG